>NC_053391.1:158648244-158712110 GCF_905171765.1 Bufo bufo
ACAGTTAGTGACATCTCGATGAATATTTTGGATCTGACACTTTTTGTTGAAAATAACCAGCTTAAAACTAAAACCTTCTTTAAAGAAACAGATGTTAACGGTTATATAGACACCTCCAGCTGTCATTACACTCCGTGGCTGAAGAATATCCCTAAAGGGCAAATAAATAGGGTTTTTTGGAATTGTACTAAGGTGGAGGATTTTAGGATACAAAGTGGGATCATTAAGGAGCGATTTATGGAAAAAGGATACCAGGTAGAGGAATTAGCCCAATGTAGTAGGGTAGTTGAGGAGGAGAAAAAAGAAAAAGGAGAAAAGGTGAAGATCGAGAGAGATTTTAACCCAATTTAATACGCAAGCAGGCTGTGATTAGGAAGAACTGGTCCACTTTGAAAAATGATCCTGTGCTAGCTAAGGACATTCCACAGCAACCTGTTGTGATTTTTAAAAAGGCTCCCTGTTTTCGCACTAAACTAGTGCATAGCTCCAATCATCAAGAGAAAATAAAGAAAGGGAATAAGTTTAGCTGGTGTGGGTTTTGCTTGCCATGTAGAAATCGGAAAAGGGACAATAGGAAAATGGATACTCAATCTGTTCACTAGAATGAAAAAAATATTGACATGAAGATAAAGGGGCAGATCACCTGTGAGAGTGTAGGAGTTGTTTACCTGTTGGAGTGCCCATGTGGCCTCCAATATGTGGGACGTACCCTAAGGAAGCTCAAAGTTAGAATTCAGGAGCATGTGAGGAACATTAGGAAGGGGCTTGAAACACACAGTGTTTCAATGCACTTTAAAACGGTGTATCAAAAAAATCCTAGCGGCCTATTTTTTGTGGGGGTGGAACAGGTTAAACCCTATTGGTGTGGAGGGGATGGAGTCAAACAGATAAACAAGTGGGAGGTTGAGTGGATATACAGAATGGGAACACTGCGGCCAAGAGGTTTGAATGCGGTATTTGACTTAAAACCGTGTCTAACCTGATTGTGGAAGTTTACTCTGTTGATGAAGGACCTTTGAGAGTGAAAGATCGAATTGGCTGAGTAGTATCATGTGATGTGGGGGAGGTGCCGGTTTATGAATGGAGGGGGGCTGTCCAAGGAATGTGTAACTTGTGATTGGTCATGATGAACATCAGAGCAAGAAGGTTGATAGGAGGAATGGGAACCTTGTGTGAAGTGATGTAGAAGTAGTATAATGAATGAAGCCGGCTGTAGTGTAATGCGTGTGGTCTAGGATTGGTTTAGAAGTTTTTACATGTACAGTACAGACCAAAAGTTTGGACACACCTTCTCATTCAAAGAGTTTTCTTTATTTTCATGACTATGAAGGCATCAAAACTATGAATTAACACATGTGGAATTATATACATAACAAACAAGTGCGAAACAACTGAAAATATGTCATATTCTAGGTTCTTCAAAGTAGCCACCTTTTGCTTTGATTACTGCTTTGCGCACTCTTGGCATTCTCTTGATGAGCTTCAAGAGGTAGTCCCCTGAAATGGTCTTTCAACAGTCTTCAAGGAGTTCCCAGAGATGCTTAGCACTTGTTGGCCCTTTTGCCTTCACTCTGCGGTCCAGCTCACCTTAAACCGTCTCGATTGGGTTCAGGTCCGGTGACTGTGGAGGCCAGGTCATCTGGCGCAGCACCCCATCACTCTCCTTCATGGTCAAATAGCCCTTACTTTCAAAGTTTTCCCAATTTTTCGGCTGACTGACTGACCTTCATTTCTTAAAGTAATGATGTCCACTAGTTTTTCTTTACATAGCTGCTTTTTTCTTGCCATAATACAAATTCTAACAGTCTATTCAGTAGGACTATCAGCTGTGTATCCACCTGACTTCTCCTCAACGCAACTGATGGTCCCAACCCCATTTATAAAGCAAGAAATCCCACTTATTAAACCTGACAGGGCACACCTGTGAAGTGAAAACCATTTCAGGGGACTACCTCTTGAAGCTCATCAAGAGAATGCCAAGAGTGTGCAAAGCAGTAATCAAAGCAAAAGGTGGCTACTTTGAAGAACCTAGAATATGACATATTTTCAGTTGTTTAACACTTGTTTGTTATGTATATAATTCCACATGTGTTAATTCATAGTTTTGATGCCTTCAGTGTGAATCTCCAATTTTCATAGTCATGAAAATAAAGAAAACTCTTTGAATAAGAAGGTGTGTCCAAACTTTTGGTCTGTACTGTATATGTGGAAGTTTAATTGAAATGTCTTTGGTTTTTATGTATTTGAAACTTTTATGTAACCAATATATTACTGAGGAATATGTATCTAGATATTGCTGGTTGTTTTAATATAGAATTTTTTATGTTGTAATGGATTGGATCATGATTTTGTGGAGAGGTGTGTGCAGACCAACCTGATCCCTTATAAGACCGCCCTGGAAGGGGCGGGATGAAAACCCCTGACGAAGCTCGACTGAGCGAAACCCGGGTTGGGTGATTGATCCTTTTGTACACTGCTCGTTTTTACCTGTGTATTGTGAGTATAATAAACCCTGTTTTACTCCAATTCATGTGACGGCTATTGGCTGCATCCTTGGTGTTCCATAGAAGCCTGGAAGGGAGAGGAGGAAAGGCTTCATTTGGCCTGTATGCTTTCCCATGTCCGCGATTATCTGACTGGTTTTGAGTATGGAATCTCTGTTAATCCTGAGGCAGCGCGGTCCAACAAAAAGAAACGCATCTATCTGTGTGAACTGTAGCCACTCCACCATTGGGACCTGCGACGCAATTAGGCAACGTACTTTTTGAGGCTGTTTTTATTATTTAAAATGACAAAATGCAACTTGATTAAAACTAACGGATGCTGCATTTTGTGTGCAGACACCTCTCACCATGTTTGCTTGTCTGAAACCGTAACTTTGAACATTCCCCCACTATAGCCAATGTGCCAGGAGCAAGTTTCCAGCGGCAATGAGGTTTAGAAGCGGCAGGGATCCATAATGCTTTTCTCCATTTGGGAATGGAAACACAAAAACTTAATAATCAAGGAGTCAACTTGACTATTTGAATTTTATGTATCTATTTTTTCTATTTTCTTTTTTTCCCCATAACACTCTTCTTTTTTGGATAATTCATTTTTCACCTCCAAGAGAAACTTTCCATTATCAGAAAATTATTTTGGATAGATTTTCTGTTTAAGGCCTCTTTCACAGGAGCGTGTCCGGATTAGGTCCGGATGCGTCTCGGTGCATTGTGGCAAACCCTGCGATTGCGTTCCGTTGTTCAGTTTTTATCGCGCGGGTGCAATGCGTTTTGCACGCGCATGATAAAAAACCGACTGTGGTACCCAGACCCGAACTTCTTCACAGAAGTTCAGGTTTGGGTTCAAGGTTGTGTAGATTGTAGTATTGTCCCTTGTAACATGGTTGTAAGGGAAAATAATAGCATTCTGAATACAGAATGCATAGTAAAATAGGGATGGAGGGGTTAAAAAAATATAAAAAATATTTTAACTCACCTTTATCCACTTGTGCGCGCAGCCGGCGTCTCTTCTGTCTTCATCTGTGAGGAAAAGGACCTTTGATGACGTCACTACACCCATCACATGGTCATTCACATGATCATCACCATGGTGATGGATCATGTGATGGACCATGTGATGAGCGCAGTGACGTCACCACAGATCCTTTACCCAGGTCCTGAAGAAAGAAGACAGAAGAGATGCCGGCTGAGCGAACAAGTGGATTAAGGTGAGTTAAAATATTTTTTAAAAAAATTTAACCCCTCCAGTCCTATTTTACTTAGCATTCTGTATTCAGAATGCTATTATTTTCCCTTATAACCATGTTATAAGGGAAAATAATATTGATCGGGTCCCCATCCCGATCGTCACCTAGCAACCGTGCGTGAAAATCGCACCGCATCTGCACTTGCTTGCGGATGCTTGCAATTTTCACGCAACCCCATTCATTTCTATGGGGCCTGCCTTACGTGAAAAACGCACAAAGAGGAGCATGCTGAGATTTTCACGCAACGCACAAGTGATGCGTGTAAATCACCGCTCATGTGCACAGCCCCATAGAAATTAATGGGTCCGGATTCAGTGCGGGTGCAATGCGTTCACCTCACGCATTGCACCTGCGCGGAAATCTCGCCCGTGTGAAAGGGGCCTAATGGATTTTACTTTTTTTTTTTTGGAATATGGACGAGGAACATTGCTATCCAAATTTGAATAATGTGTGGCACTATGTTCTTGTGACAATGACTGTTGAGAAACACTGAGGTTAAGAGGTTCATCTGTAAGTTCAGTAACATCATATACAATTGATGTAGATGGGCTTGAACCATCAGTTATTGTACTTTTTGGTGAATTGCTATGTTGTTCCATTATGTTAGACATTTTAGAAACTTCCGTATAAATTCCATTAATTGCAACATTCAAATCAGATCTTATATTTTGCAGTGACATTGCTATGTCTCTTTGGGTGTAAATGAGATCATTATAAAACTTTTGGGTTGCATTCATATAACTATTTAGTACATTTCTTGTGTTGTTTTCATCATGGGTTCTGGATTGTGCTCTTCCTGTATATTATCAAAATTGGTGGTCTCTGCATTTTGTGGTGAAATTTCAGCAGCAACACAAATTTCCGAATTTTCTTCCAAGTTATCCGTTAATTGGGCTTCTAAAAGAAAGAAAATATATTTTGGTTTGCCTTTTTTTTATTTTAATCTTTGCAATCTATTTTTCAATTGTTAAATTTTTTGCCAATTTCAAATAATTTAAATAAATTTAAATAAATTATTAATGTAAAATATGTATGTAATTCTTTGATAAATTTTCTAAATTTACAGTTGTTAAAATATAATTAGAATAATCCTTTTTTTTTAAAACAACCTCGTCCCATTTAATGAATAATATTGTTTAAAAATTATTTATATTACTATTATTTTTAACATATAAGTAGAAAAATATACCTTCTCGCAACTCCAAATCCATTGTGTCCATGTTTTCAATGCCAGCTATTTGCTCTTTACGATAGGTGTTAGCAATTAGTTCCTCTTTTTTATTCAAACAAGTTGTATTGCATGGACCACCTCCAGTTTTCTTTACCATTTTGTGGATTTTGGACAATTTTAGTTTACATAGTCAACGACAATCATGGCATTTCTTCTTCAAATCTGAAATAGATCTCTTGTCAATTCCTAAACTGTTGATTTGCACCCCAATATTTGCCCATATTTTATTTTTTTGGGCTAATGGAAGCCAATCTGCATTTTTCCCAAATAAAGATTCATAGTTTGATACCACCTGTTGAAATAATAAATAAAAAATTGATTATATAAAAAATTACTAATGTACAGTATATAAATATAGATTTTCATCAAATTATGTTTTAATTTAAAAAAAATTTAAATACGTATATTTCAGCATCTCAATATTTATTACATTACTAAGAGATATTCCCCATAGCAAGGAGCAAACCAGACCCATCAGTTATTCAATAATGTTTTTATAAATGTTAGAAAAAATTTTGTAACAAAAACTTTTTATAAATAAAATAAGCTATAATTTCTAAATTGAGGAGGAAGAGTAATAAAGAATTGAAACACTCCAGTACTAGAGGGGATAATTGCTTATAAGGACACATGCACACGGCCATTGCCCAGTCATGGCTGTATTATGGCGTGTAAATTGTAGATCAACCAAAAGCAGGCACCATCCATGTAAACCACTGTCCATCCATAGATATTAAACACCTCAAAAATAAGACTTGTCCAAAATTTCAACAGCGAAGATAGTAGGATGAGTATAGCTGACCACATTAATGGGTCCTATATCCGCCGGGTAAGGACCCACAAACACATGACATAAAGAATGTTTAAATGGCACACATTTACCCATTATTACATATATTTAAATTTTTAATATTCTACTATACACAATTACTACACTTTACAATAAAAAATTTAGCCCAAATATTTGACCTTTTCAACTAATATCTTTTTTTTTCTTTATCCGTGAAATTTTTCTTTCTTCGCTTTTCATCAGTTTTCTCAGGTAACTTATTGTCAGAGAAATCTCGATTTTCGGATTCATCCAAATCGGGTAATGTTGAAGAATTGTTTGTAGGTACAATACTGTGGCTTGTAGATGCTGTCACTTCTGGAGTTGATTCATTACTAACATGTCTGCTTAGCTGCGGACCATAATTTTGGAGAAATTTGACAAACAGATCATTCATCATCGATGGGTCCATGTTTGCCATGTTCTCTTACAATGTACCACAGAAAAAGAAGTTATATCTGCGACTTTTCACTCACAAATAGATTTCTGTGCGACTTTTCTGTCACAAATAGATTTTCGTGCGACTTTTTAATAGTAATAATGTAATGTTGTGCGATTTTTCATATGCGATTAATGATAACCAACTTGCGACTTTTCAATATATTTAATGTGCGACTTTTGGTAAAACTGCAACTTTTTTAAACCGTTTGCAAAGGCATTAACCTACTATAGGCAAACCACATTTATCATAGTCTTAAAGGGCCGATCATAAATCTGACTTAGCTAAAACTGAACTTAGCCATATGTGAAAGTGGAGTGAGCTGTCAGAGTAATGATAAATCTGGTCCCAAGTTATTATGTGGCTGGAGGTATATTAGACAGTCAATGAATATCAATTTTACTGCAGGCCAGTGGACTACAGGCCCCAAAAATTATTCATTCACCGCACAGAAAAGAACAAGTGATTATGTGGCTGGAGGTACATTAGGCAGTCACTGCATAACAATTTTACTGTTGGCCAGTTACATTACAGGCCCCCAAAATTATGCATTCAACTTACAGAAAAGATCAAATCATTATGTGGCTGGAGGTACATTAGGCAGTCACTGTATAACAATTTTACTGTTGGCCAGTTTTATTACAGGCCCCCAAAATTATGCATTCACCGTACAAAAAAGATCAAGTCATTATGTGGCTGGAGGCATATTAGACGATCATTGGATATCAATTTTACTGCAGGCCAGTACAAATACATGTCAAATACATATGTTTAACCCCTTAAGGACACGGCCATATTTCACCTTAAGGACCAGTCCATTTTTTGCAAATCTGACCAGTGTCACTTTATGTGGTGATAACGTTAAAACGCTTTGACTTATCCAGGCCATTCTGAGATAGTTTTTTCGTCACATATTGTACTTCATGACACTGGTAAAATAGAGTAAAAAAAAAATCATTTTTATTTATAAAAAAATACCAAGTTTACCAAAAATTTGGAAAAATTTGCAAATTTTTACATTTCAATTTCTCTACTTCTATAATACATAGTAATACCTCCAAAAATAGTTATTACTTTACATTCCCCATATGTCTACTTCATGTTTGGATCATTTTGGGAATGATATTTTATTTTTTGGGGATGTTACAAGGCTTAGAAGTTTAGAAGCAAATCTAGATATTTTTCAGATATTTTCAAAAACCAACTTTTTAAGGACCAGTTCAGGTCTGAAGTCACTTTGTGAGGCTTACATAATAGAAACCACCAAATGGCCCCATTCTAGAAACGACACCCCTCAAGGTATTCAAAACTGATTTTACAAACTTTGTTAACCCTTTAGGTGTTCCACAAGAAGTAATAGAAAATAGAGATACAATTTAAAAATTTCACTTTTTTGACAGATTTTCCATTTTAATACTTTTTTTTCCAGTTCTAAAGCAAGGGTTAACAGCCAAACAAAACTCAATATTTATGGCCCTGATTCTGTAGTTTACAGAAACACCCCATATGTGGTCGTAAACAGCTGTACGTGCACACGGCAGGGCGCGTAAGGAAAGGAATGCCATACGGTTTTTGGAAGGCAGATTTTGCTGGACTGTTTTTTTTAAACCATGTCCCATTTGAAGCCGCCCTGATGCACCCCTAGAGTAGAAACTCCAAAAAAGTTTTAGAAACTCCCATTTTAGAAACTACGGGATAGGGTGGAAGTTTTGTTGGTACTAGTTTAGGGTATATATGATTTTTGGTTGCTCCTTCGTAAGGCATCGCGCTGCCTTCCTTTTATCAGGTACCCCTTACAGCCGCACGTCAACCCGATGGCATCTCCCACCGCCGTCGCAACCTCCAGTAAAAGCGGCAAACCACAGGTCTGAATTAACCTGCAGTTTGCGGCGATCGCCTACACGGGGGGGTCACGGGACCCCCGCGCATTGACCCAAGGTGCCTGCTCAATGATTCGAGCAGGCACCTTGTTCCGATCACCGCCCGCCGGTCGGCGGTGGTTGGAACTACACAGGACGTACAGGTTAAAAGAACTAAAAAAATTAAATTGGATAAAAAACATGGCTAACCCCCCTCTTGAAAAAAAAACTGATGGTAATAGGTGAAATTCAATTAAACGTGGTCGTCACAGGTGTTAAATTGCACCGAGATCCATGCCTCATTCATTTTTAGAAATGTGAGGAAGTCCACACTGTCGTGAGCTAGGCGCTTATCGGTCACGATCCCCCTGCTGCACTGAACGTCTTTTCGGACAGGACACTGGACAAGGAGCAAACCAACAGTTCCAGGGCAAATTGTGCCAGGTCTGGTGACAGGACAAGCCTGCACACCCAGTAGTCAAGGGGTTTGTCGCTTCTCAGAGCGTCTACATTGGCCATTAACCCGATGTAGTCAGACACCTGTCGGTCTAGGTGTTCCCTGGGGCTGGATCCGGAGGGCGGCTGTTGATGGGTTGGCTTCAAGAATGATCTCATACCCAAAGTGGCCAACACATCTTCAAACCGCCGTCTTACATGCGCGGTAGGATTGGTACTCGCAACTGTTTCTCTGTGGGTCGAAATTCCTCTGCCAGAGCCCGCAACAGCTGAATGCAGCCCTCTGTGATGCTGGTAACATGTCCGCCATTTTGTGTTTGTACCATGGGTTTAAGTATGTTGTCACCCAGTACTGGTCCTTGCCCTTTATGATTTTTATACGGGGGTCCCTCTTAAAACACTGGAGCATGAAGGCCCCCATTTGCACTAAATTGGAAGCGGTGGAGCGGCCTGGCTCCTGCTCAACGCCCAGGAGAATGTCGTACTCGGTCTCCTCCCACCATCCACAGACAACATCAGGGATCCCAGAAAAGTTTAAAGAATGCTCTTCTTGCTCCTCCTCCTCCTCCTCCCCCCAGGCACCATCCCCCTCTGACTCCTCTTCAGACTCCTGCTGACTTGTCTCAGATGGAGTAGCCCCCCTGGGAAATCATTCAGCATTGCGACTTCCTCATCTTCCTGCTCCTGCTCCTCGACGGCTTGATCAATGACACGATGCAATGCACGCTCCAGAAAGAAGGCGTGAGGTACGGTGTCACTGATGGCGCCCTGGATGCGACTTACCAGTTTGGTGATCTCATCAAATGGCCAAATAAGTCTGCATGCATCGCACATGAGCAGCCACTGGTGCGTCGCACATGAGCAGCCACTGCTGCAGTAAAAAAAAAAAAAGCTCCCCAGAACCTGTCCTGCGACAGAGTTTGTACAGGTAGTCGTTAACGGCACATTTCTGCTGGAGCAGCCTATCAAGCATATACAAGTTGGAGTTCCAGCGCGTCGGGCAGTCAGAAATCAGACATCTGACGGGCAAGTGGTGTCGCCCCTGAACGTTAGCAAGGCGAGCCATGGCCGTGTAAGATCATCTAAAATGGCCAGAGATTTTCCTGGCCTGCCGCAAGATGTCCTGGACCCTGGGGTATTTGGCAACGAATCGCAGCATGACTAATTTCAGGACGTGTGCCATGCATGGCATGTGTGTCATTTTGCCCTGTTTCAGTGCACTCAGCAGATTGGCACCGTTGTCGCACACCACTTTACCAACTGTCAAATTGAAAGGGGTTAGCCACTGATCGGCCTGCGACCGCAGAGCTGAAAGGAGTGCAGGACTAGTGTGGCTCTTGGCTTCCAGGCACAACAGCTGCAGCACAGCATGGCAACGTCTCACCTAGCACGTCGAATAGGTTCTGGGGAGTTGGGGGGTGCATCAGAAGAGGCGGTAGCAGTGGAAATGGAGAATTCAACCGAGGAGAAGAGGATGGAGTAGGAGTAGAAAAAGAGGCTGGCCTGCATGCAATCTGTGGCGGTAACACCAAATCCACATGGGTGCCACGGGCTGCATGCTTGACAGCCGTCAGAAGGTTCACCCAGTAGGCAGTAAAAGTTATGTACCTTCCCTGCCTGTGTTTGCTAGACCACGTGTCAGTGGTCGGATGTATCTTGGCACCGACACTGTGTGCCAGAGAAACATTCACTTTCCGCTGAACGCGGCCACAAATTTTCTAAAGGCATCTGAGTCCACCAGTTTATATGGCAGTAGTTGGCGGGCTAGCAGTTCCGACAAGTTGGCGGTCAGCCGTTGGGCAAGAGGGTTATCCGGCGTCATCAACTTTTTACGTTCAAATATTTGGGCCAAGGAAGCCTGCCTTTTTCCAGATGAAAGCGGCGACAGCACGGTGGAAAGTGGAGTGGAGGACAAATGGGAGAAGAGAGGAGAAGGAGAAAAGGCAGGACATGGAGCACCGGGAGTGTGGCTTTGTGGGTTCTGACGGTGTTGCTCCCACTGGTCTCGGTGATGGGAGGCCAGGTGACCTCTTAAGGCGGTTTTCCCTAGGTGAGTGTTGGGCTCTCAGGGAGTTATGCATTGACAGCACAGGCTGCAGATGGCAACACTATTGTCAACAGCTGACACGTTAAAAAAAAGCCCACACTGTGGAGCCATGTGCCGGCGTCGTGGGACTGCGATGTGACCGTGCATGATGGATGGCTCGCTCCAGATACATTTGCAGTCTGATTTTTGCCTCCTGTGCACTGAGAGTTCTGCCTGCTTCCCCTCCTTCTCCTACCTTTTTGCTGCTCCGTCTCTCACTCTGAACTCCCCTCCTTTTTCTCTCTTGTGGACACCCACGTGACATCCATCGACACGTCATCATCGTCACCTTCACCATCACTAATATTAGAGATCTCGGAATAGGCAGCAACAGCAGGGACCACCCTCCTTATGCTTATCTGGGTACTGTCGTCAGACCGCTGGGTGGCGGCCGTTGCTACTGCCTCTTCCTCATCTGATGCCAAGCATGGCTGTGCATCGGTAAGGTCTGGGAATGGATGGGAAAATAATTCCTCTGACTCGAGGGAAGGGGCTATGGTGGTGGTGGTGTCTTTGAGGGTGCACACAGCAGAGAGTGAGGAGGGTGGTGGTAAAGATGATGAGGAGGGTGCAGAAGCTGAAGGCTGAGTGAGCCACTCAACCAACTCTGGTGCGTCCTTTGACATAATCGCACACACCTTCTCCAACTTCCCACTTACGCTCCGGCCTGGTGCACATGCCCGATCCCTACCACACCTCCGGAATGGCTTGCCTCTTTCTCTGCCTGTCATTTTTAAAATGACCCTGTGTCGAAGTCCCTATAGAACAGCAGTATTTGTGGAAGCAGGTATATAGAACCACTTCATGATTATTTGCTGGAAGCAGGTATATCAAACCCCTTAATCAGTTTTTTGGGGGGCAACAGGTATATCACACCAGTTGCAATTAGTTGTTCCAATAGCGTTTGTCCCTCCGTATAGCTGCGGTATCGCAGCAGAACCGAACACAACTGCTGCACAATACAAATGCACTATGTATAAAGTATATTATAGGTATATAACACCCCTGCCTCAATCAGTTTTTTTGAAGGGAAACTGGTATATCACACCAGTTGCAATTCATTGTTCCAATAGCTTTTGTCCCACTGTATAGCTGCGGTATCGCTGCAGAACCACACACAACTGCTGCACAATACAAATGCACTATATAGAAATTATATTATAGGTATATCACACCCCTGCCTTAATCAATTTTTTTGGGGAGCAACTGGTATATCACACCAGTTGCAATTAGTTGCTCCAATGTCGGTTGTCCCTCTGTATAGCTACGGTTTCTCAGCAGAACCGCACACAACTGCTGCACAATTCAAATGCACTATATAGAAATTATACACTGCTCAAAAAAATAAAGGGAACACTTAAACAACACAATGTAACTCCAAGTCAATCACACTTCTGTGAAATCAAACTGTCCACTTAGGAAGCAACACTGAGTGACAATCAATTTCACATGCTGTTGTGCAAATGGGATAGACAACAGGTGGAAATTATAGGCAATTAGCAAGACACCCCCAATAAAGGAGTGGTTCTGCAGGTGGTGACCACAGACCACTTCTCAGTTCCTATGCTTCCTGGCTGATGTTTTGGTCACTTTTGAATGCTGGCGGTGCTTTCACTCTAGTGGTAGCATGAGACGGAGTCTACAACCCCCACAAGTGGCTCAGGTAGTGCAGCTTATCCAGGATGGAACATCAATGCGAGCTGTGGCAAGAAGGTTTGCTGTGTCTGTCAGCGTAGTGTCCAGAGCATGGAGGCGCTACCAGGAGACAGGCCAGTACATCAGGAGACGTGGAGGAGGCCGTAGGAGGGCAACAACCCAGCAGCAGGACCGCTACCTCCGCCTTTGTGCAAGGAGGAACAGGAGGAGCACTGCCAGAGCCTTGCAAAATGACCTCCAGCAGGCCACAAATGTGCATGTGTCTGCTCAAACGGTCAGAAACAGACTCCATGAGGGTGATATGAGGGCCCGACGTCCACAGGTGGGGGTTGTGCTTACAGCCCAACACCGTGCAGGACGTTTGGCATTTGCCAGAGAACACCAAGATTGGCAAATTCGCCACTGGCGCCCTGTGCTCTTCACAGATGAAAGCAGGTTCACAAAGAGCACATGTGACAGACGTGACAGAGTCTGGAGACGCCGTGGAGAACATTCTGCTGCCTGCAACATCCTCCAGCATGACCGGTTTGGCATTGGGTCAGTAATGGTGTGGGGTGGCATTTCTTTGGAGGGCCGCACAGCCCTCCATGTGCTCGCCAGAGGTAGCCTGACTGCCATTAGGTACCGAGATGAGATCCTCAGACCCCTTGTGAGACCATATGCTGGTGCGGTTGGCCCTGGGTTCCTCCTAATGCAAGACAATGCTAGACCTCATGTGGCTGAAGTGTGTCAGCAGTTCCTGCAAGACGAAGGCATTGATGCTATGGACTGGCCCGCCCGTTCCCCAGACCTGAATCCAATTGAGCACTTCTGGGACATCATGTCTCGCTCTATCCACCAACGTCACGTTGTACCACAGACTGTCCAGGAGTTGGCAGATGCTTTAGTCCGGGTCTGGGAGGAGATCCCTCAGGAGACCGTCCGCCACCTCATCAGGAGCATGCACAGGCGTTGTAGGGAGGTCATACAGGCACGTGGAGGCCACACACACTACTGAGCCTCATTTTGACTTGTTTTAAGGACATTACATCAAAGTTGGATCAGCCTGTAATTTGTTTTTACACTTTGATTTTGAGTGTGACTCTAAATCCAGACCTCCATGGGTTGAAAAATGTGATTTCCATTTTTTTATTTTTGTGTGATTTTGTTGTTAGCACATTCAACTATGTAAAGAACAAAGTATTTCAGAAGAATATTTAATTAACTCAGATCTAGGATGTGTTATTTTTGTGTTCCCTTTATTTTTTTGAGCAGTGTATTATAGGTATATCACACCCCTGCTTCAATCAGTTTTTTTGGAAGGAAACTGGTATATCACACCAGTTGCAATTAGTTGTTCCAATAGCGTTTGTCCCTCTGTATAGCTGCAGTATCGCTGCAGAACCGCACACAACTGCTGCACAATACAAATGCACTATAATATACTTTCTATTTAGAAAGTATATTATAAGTATATCACACCCCTCAGTATGTCACACCTATCGATAGCACACCTATACCTGTACTTAAAGGGACTTTTGTGGCCCTATTAGCTAGCGTTTGGTGTCCCTAACAGTCTGTCCCTGCTCCACACAGCAATCTCCCTACACTGGCAAAAGACTGAATGTAAAATGGCGGCCAGATCGGGTTTATTTATAGGGTAGGGGGTGTGTCCATGTGCTGAAACGTCTCAATTGGCTGTACTGTCCCACCTGATGGATGTGTCATGGGTCAAAGTTCAGCGCAATGCAGAAGAATATGGCGTCGGCAGACATCGCCATTTTGAAAAATTCCATCAACACTATTTGTAACCTTGCCATTAAGAGATACAAGGTATCTTGTCCCTTCCTATGCCTATTGTCATTGTATAAAGATAAACATTTTCCTATAATTCACTCAACAGGATGAATACTGTTGCAGTAACATATAAATCTGAAACCAAGCCTTTAATTATAGCCCCGTTTAATGCTATGTTATTTTACAAGTAAATAAATCTGTGATTTAGCAATTCAAAGAATCCATGCAGCTGTGTAATTGAATGTTTCTAGAGTCATTTATTGTGTTGGCAAAACTGTTATGAAACCACAAAATGTACTAATAAAAATAATGTAAAATGAGAAAATGCTGTACTATTAGATGTTTTAATGAATTCGTACGTTCTGTATTTGTGTTTCATTTGTTAATATTAGAAGGCAAATAAAATAAGGTGGCGTGTGTGCATAAATAACTTTGTATGCAGATTAATTAACTTTTAAAGAGAACCTGTCACCTAGAAAATGCATATTAAACGGCCAACAGTACCTTATTACAGCCTGTAGTATGATTATAAAGGTGTCTGTCTTTTCTGTACAATGCGCCAAAAGTCTGAAAAAAAAACTTTTATTAAACTGGCCACGCTATGTAAACGATAGTCCTGAAGTCAAGGGGGCAGCGGCTTTCTCGCCTGAAGTCAAGTGTGCCCCGCCCCCTTGCCCGCCCCTTAGTATTTGATTGATAGGATGTCCAATTCCTTCACTGCTGGGCGCTTGAGCATAGTCTCGCGCATACGCAGGCTCTCATGTGTGAGTGCCTTATCATTTAGCCTACCTCACAGCGGAGAGGAACAGTGCTGAGACCACTGCAGCTTTCTGGATTTTAGTTATCTCACCCAGCTGAGGTATCCAGGTGGAATACACACGCCTTCCCACATTGTCCACATTACCACAATACATTCATAAAAAATTGCCCCAAAGGTATCCATAGTTTAACATTTTTGTGGAGTTCGACAGACGGTGGCGTGATGTGAAGGCGTACGTAGGCTACGTCGCACCCTCCCCCTCTTGTTCTACCCCACCACAATGTGCTCTGCCTGGCCTACGGGATGTGTATTCCTCTGAGCCTCTGAGGTTGCGTATCCGGCTGGACCTCCAGAACACCCGCCAGACTGTTGCGCTTTGACCACATGATGTCCGGTCGGTCCTCCGTGAATGGCTGATGTTCCTGGTTCCCTCTGGCTTATCTGGTCTCCAAAGCTCTCCACTCCTCCGTATTCTTATTTTTCGCTCCTTCCTGGGCCGTGGATGAAGGTTTGAAGTTATGTTGCCTCGTGTTTCCCCCTGCCTCCATGTTTAATCCATCGTCTTCCTCGTTCCCTGCCTCCACCTCCTGATCCCCTTGTGGTTGGTTTTGTCATTTTTACAGTCTGTTTTGCCTGTTCCTCCCTTGATTCTGATACCGGATCTGTGCTGGCTTTGCCTTGGATGAACTGCTGTGGATGAACTGCTGTGGCTCCTTTTTTATTTTTATATTTCCTTTTTCTGCTTGTTTATTATAAGATGTTTGCTGAGGTTCGCCTATATCAGGTTGTTCTAAAGGGATTGGGAAAGAAAGGGGGGGGGAAGCAAGGGGAAAGAGAAGAAAAAAAAAAGAGGGAAAACAAGAAGAGAGGCAAAAAAAACCATAAAGAAAATATGACCCCTAAGCAAAATAGACGATCAACTGATTAAACAACCTCAAAAATGGGACAGAAACCGTTAGAATCTCCAAAAATTGAACAGTTTTTGAAATCTCCAAATGTAATTACAAGAGCAAGACAAAAAGGAACGCATGATTTGAATAATTAAAAAAATGCTGGACCCAGAGTGAAAGGAGTGATGGTTGACTTTACTCAAGAGGAGGGGGCGGAGAGAGAAGATGTAAGCAATCAGACTAAGGATGGATCGTCTCCATTAAAAGACAGTTTGGCTGCGGTTAAAAAAAATTGAGAATTTATACAAGATATCTCAACGCAGCTTGGGGCAATTCAGTCCGATGTAGCCCTGATAGGGATGTTGTTATAAAGATATGGGACAGAGTGACAACCATAGAAAAAACTGTAGAGGTTTTGGGACAGGAAGTTAAAACGTTTAAAACAGAAATTTCCAAGTTAAGATTGGATGGTAATACCCTAAAAAAAGCTGGTGGATTTAGAGGATAGGTTGAGGCGATGAGATGTGAGAATCGCGGGGTTACCGGAAGGCAAGGAAGGAGATAATCCTGGTGATATGATACAGAATTTCATTTTTTAGAAGTTCGGAAAGGAGCATTTCTCTCCATTATTTTTTGTGAAAAGAGCACATCGAGTTCCAGGGGGCAAACCAATCCCTGGAAGGCACCCACAGATACTCCTGGTGAAGATACTTGTTTCACAAGATAGGGATACGATCCTGAGAAGGTCGCGGGAGTGCCCTCCTATTTTATATAACGGGAATAAATAGTTTTTTTTTCCTGATTTTTCCAAAGACATCCAGAAAAAGAGATGTAGTTTTATGGAGGTCAAAAAACGTCTTCAGGAAAAGGACATTAAATATCCCTTTGTTTATCCGGCGAAACTGCGGATAATCTTCAAGAGTGGGACACTTTTTTTTTTTTTTTTTTTATACACCTGGCCTTGTGGTAGACTGGTCGACTGGAATAATATCTGAGCAGTTCATTAATTAGTATTTTTTTTCTCTCTGAAGGTGGTGGGTCGAGTGAGAGGGGGAGGGTTGGTCTCAGATGAGAGATCTGTCGCAGTAATGTGGCAGATTAACCGCCTCCGGACCACCTAACGCAGGATTGCGTTCCAGAGGCGGTTGTTTTGTTCCTACTTGACGTGCCGGCAAGTCATCTCGCGAGACGCGAGATTACGCTCACAGCCGGCCCGCGCATGCGTATTGCGGGCCGGCAAAAGTTAGAGGAGTATTTCGTCACCAGCCTGCCAGCCAATGATCGTTGCTGGCAGGATGGTGATTTTCAAAAATCGAATCACAAGCCAGTTAACTAGAGTTGAGCGAACACCTGGATGTTCGGGTTCGAGAAGTTCGGCCGAACTTCCCGGAAATGTTCGGGTTCGGGATCCGAACCCGACCCGAACTTCGTCCCGAACCCCATTGGAGTCAATGGGGACCCTAACTTTTCGGCACTAAAAACGCTGTAAAACAGCCCAGGAAAGAGCTAGAGGGCTGCAACATGTAGGTAAATCCCCTGCAAACAAATGTGGATAGGGAAATGAATTAAAATAAAAATAAAAAAAATAAAAATTAACCAATATCAATTGGACAGAGGTCCCATATCAGAGAATCTGGCTTCACGTCAGCAGAGAATCAGTCTCTTCATGCCATAGCAGAGAATCTGGCTTCATGTCAGCAGAGAATCAGTCTTCATGTCATAGCAAAAAATCAGGCTTCACGTCACCCACCACTAGAACAGGCCACTGTCACATATTTAGGCCCAGGCACCCAGGCAGAGGAGAGAGGTCCCGTAACAGAGAATCTGGCTTCATGTCAGCACAGAATCAGTCTTCATGTCATAGCAGAGAATCAGGCTTCACGTCACCCACCACTGGAACAGGCCACTGTCACATATTTAGGCCCTGGCACCCAGGCAGAGGAGCAGAAATAGAGAAAAAAAGGGAGAGGGTTATCCAAAAAGCTGCCAGGGACTGTGCTTTGTCCCTGAAGAAAAAGGATAAAGAAAGGGGCGCCACAAGGATGGTATGGAAAAAAAGGGGAATTAAACAAGGAAAAAAAAGGTTTTGCTGGAGAGGCAGCTCTGGTGTGGGATGAGACCAATCACCACAGAGAAATCAAGATAATAAGTGAAGGGTAGGGAACAGGGGGTAGTCACCCACCCCGAGTTATAACCGGTCACTGTGTAAGAACAGTTGAGCGCCAAACTCCTAGGGGACAGAATAGAGGTGTTGGAAAATCGTTAACAATAGCAAAGATCACCAAACTCAAGTGCTATAGGCTGGTATGTAGAGCACTAATGAGAATAGGTGTTGAAAAATAGAATGATGCTTGTATAATTATTATGTCAAGTCATGTAGCAATATAACCGAATGGATGCATAAAATGAATATTTCAAGAGAGTTTAAAATATTGGAACTATGGAAATAAAAAAATAATAATGAATAAAAACATTGGTGAAAATCCACCCAGGCAGAGGAGAGAGGTCCCGTAACAGAGAATCTGGCTTCATGTCAGCAGAGAATCAGTCTTCATGTCATAGCAGAGAATCAGGCTTCACGTCACCCACCACTGGAACAGGCCACTGTCACATATTTAGGCCCCGGCACCCAGACAGAGGAGAGAGGTCCCGTAACAGAGAATCTGGCTTCATGTCAGCACAGAATCAGTCTTCATGTCATAGCAGAGAATCAGGCTTCACGTCACCACTGGAACAGGCCACTGTCACATATTTAGGCCCAGGCACCCAGACAGAGGAGAGGTTCATTCAACTTTGGGTTGCCCCGCAATATAATGGTAAAATGAAAATAAAAATAGGATTGAATGAGGAAGTGCCCTGGAGTACAATAATATATGGTTAAGGGGAGGTAGTTAATGTCTAATCTGCACAAGGGATGGACAGGTCCTGTGGGATCCATGCCTGGTTCATTTTTATGAACGTCAGCTTGTCCACATTGGCTGTAGACAGGCGGCTGCGTTTGTCTGTAATGACGCTCCCTGCCGTGCTGAATACACGTTCAGACAAAACGCTGGCCGCCGGGCAGGCCAGCACCTCCAAGGCATAAAAGGCTAGCTCTGGCCACGTGGACAATTTGGAGACCCAGAAGTTGAAAGGGGCCGAACCATCAGTCAGTACGTGGAGGGATGTGCACAGGTACTGTTCCACTATGTTAGTGAAATGTTGCCTCCTGCTAACACGTTCCGTATCAGGTGGTGGTGCAGTTAGCTGTGGCGTGGTGACAAAACTTTTCCACATCTCTGCAATGCTAACCCTGCCCTCAGAGGAGCTGGCCGTGACACAGCTGCGTTGGCGACCTCTTGCTCCTCCTCTGCCTTCGCCTTGGGCTTCCACTGGTTCCCCTGTGACATTTGGGAATGCTCTCAGTAGCGCGTCTACCAACGTGCGCTTGTACTCGCGCATCTTCCTATCACGCTCCAGTGTAGGAAGTAAGGTGGGCACATTGTCTTTGTACCGGGGATCCAGCAGGGTGGCAACCCAGTAGTCCGCACACGTTAAAATGTGGGCAACTCTGCTGTCGTTGCGCAGGCACTGCAGCATGTAGTCGCTCATGTGTGCCAGGCTGCCCAGAGGTAAGGACAAGCTGTCCTCTGTGGGAGGCGTATCGTCATCGTCCTGTGTTTCCCCCCAGCCACGCACCAGTGATGGGCCCGAGCTGCTTTGGCTGCCACCTCGCTGTGAACATGCTTCATCCTCATCCTCCTCCACCTCCTCCTCATCCTCGTCCTCCTCGTCCTCCAGTAGTGGGCCCTGTCTGGCCACATTTGTACCTGGCCTCTGCTGTTGCAAAAAACCTCCCTCTGAGTCACTTCGAAGAGACTGGCCTGAAAGTGCTAAAAATGACCCCTCTTCCTCCTCTTCCTCCTGGGCCACCTCCTCTTCCATCATCGCCCTAAGTGTTTTCTCAAGGAGACATAGAAGTGGTATTGTAACGCTGATAACGGCGTCATCGCCACTGGCCATGTTGGTGGAGTACTCGAAACAGCGCAACAGGGCACACAGGTCTCGCATGGAGGCCCAGTCATTGGTGGTGAAGTGGGGCTGATCCGCAGTGCGACTGACCCGTGCGTGCTGCAGCTGAAACTCCACTATGGCCTGCTGCTGCTCGCACAGTCTGTCCAGCATGTGCAAGGTGGAGTTCCACCTGGTGGGCACGTCGCATATGAGGCGGTGAGCGGGCAGGCCGAAGTTACGCTGTAGCGCAGACAGGCGAGCAGCGGCAGGGTGTGAACGCCGGAAGCGCGAACAGACGGCCTGCACTTTATGCAGCAGCTCTGACATGTTGGGGTAGTTGTGAATGAACTTCTGCACCACCAAATTCAGCACATGCGCCAGGCAAGGGATGTGCGTCGAACCGGCTAGTCCCAGAGCTGCAACGAGATTTCGCCCATTATCGCACACCACCAGGCCAGGCTTGAGGCTCACCGGCAGCAAACACTCGTCGGTCTGTTGTTCTATACCCCGCCACAACTCCTGTGCGGTGTGGGGCCTGTCCCCCAAACATATGAGTTTCAGAATGGCCTGCTGACGTTTACCCCGGGCTGTGCTGAAGTTGGTGGTGAAGGTGTGTGGCTGACTGGATGAGCAGGTGGAAGAAGAGGAGGAGGAAGCTGAGTAGGAGGAGGAGGAGACAGGAGGCAAAGAATGTTGCCCTGCGATCCTTGGCGGCGGAAGGAAGTGCGCCAAACAGCTCTCCGCCTGGGGCCCAGCCGCCACTACATTTACCCAGTGTGCAGTTAGGGCGATATAGCGTCCCTGGCCGTGCTTACTGGTCCACGTATCTGTGGTTAGGTGGACCTTGCCACAGATGGCGTTGCGCAGTGCACACTTGATTTTATCGGATACTTAGTTGTGCAGGGAAGGCACGGCTCTCTTGGAGAAGTAGTGCCGGCTGGGAACAACATACTGTGGGACAGCAAGCGACATGAGCTGTTTGAAGCTGTCTGTGTCCACCAGCCTAAATGACAGCATTTCATAGGCCAGTAGTTTAGAAATGCTGGCATTCAGGGCCAGGGATCGAGGGTGGCTAGGTGGGAATTTACGCTTTCTCTCAAATGTTTGTGAGATGGAGAGCTGAACGCTGCCGTGTGACATGGTTGAGATGCTTGGTGATGCAGGTGGTGGTGTTGGTGGTACATCCCATGTTTGCTGGGCGGCAAGTGCCAACGTTCCTCCAGAGGCGGAGGAAGAGGCTGAGGCGGCGGCAGCAGCAGAAGAGGCCGAGGCGGCAGCAGCAGAAGAGGTAGCAGGGGGAGCCTGAGTGACTTCCTTGTTTTTAAGGTGTTTACTCCACTGCAGTTCATGCTTTGCATGCAGGTGCTTGGTCATGCAGGTTGTGCTAAGGTTCAGAACGTTAATGCCTCGCTTCAGGCTCTGATGGCACAGCGTGCAAACCACTCGGGTCTTGTCGTCAGCACATTGTTTGAAGAAGTGCCATGCCAGGGAACTCCTTGAAGCTGCCTTTGGGGTGCTCGGTCCCAGATGGCGGCGGTCAGTAGCAGGCGGAGTCTCTTGGCGGCGGGTGTTCTGCTTTTGCCTACTGCTCCCTCTTTTGCTACGCTGTTGGCTCGTTCTCACCACTGCCTCTTCCTCTGAACTGTGAAAGTCAGTGGCACGACCTTCATTCCATGTGGGGTCTAGGACCTCATCGTCCCCTGCATCGTCTTCCACCCAGTCTTGATCCCTGACCTCCTGTTCAGTCTGCACACTGCAGAAAGACGCAGCAGTTGGCACCTGTGTTTCGTCATCATCAGAGACGTGCTGAGGTGGTATTCCCATGTCCTCATCATCAGGAAACATAAGTGGTTGTGCGTTAGTGCATTCTATCTCTTCCACCCCTGGGGAAGGGATAGGTGGATGCCCTTGGGAAACCCTGCCAGCAGAGTCTTCAAACAGCATAAGAGACTGCTGCATGACTTGAGGCTCAGACAGTTTCCCTGATATGCATGGGGGTGATGTGACAGACTGATGGGCTTGGTTTTCATGCGCCATCTGTGCGCTTTCTGCAGAAGACTGGGTGGGAGATAATGTGAACGTACTGGATGCACTGTCGGCCACCCAATTGACTAATGCCTGTACCTGCTCAGGCCTTACCATCCTTAGAACGGCATTGGGCCCCACCAAATATGGCTGTAAATTCTGGCGGCTACTGGGACCTGAGGTAGTTGGTTCACTAGGACGTGTGGCTGTGGCAGAACGGCCACGTCCTCTCCCAGCACCAGAGGGTCCACTAACACCACCACGACCATGTCCACATCCGCGTCCCTTACTAGATGTTTTCCTCATTGTTACCGTTCACCACAATAAGAAAAATATTATTCGGGCCAATGTATTGAATTCCAATTCAGGCCTTTTTTTACAGACACCTAACACTATCTGGCTATCTATTTAGGTACCGTATTACACTAATACAGGCACACCAGTAATGACAGATTTAGCTGAATATAAATGTGAGACCTATTTTTTAGGCGCTGGGTGACAGGTATATGTTTAATCACAGAATTAGACTTGGATCTGCACTGTAGCGTGTGTGTTAAGTTTTTCAGAATGACCCTATCAGCACCTTGAATCTAATATACCCTTTTAGTAGGCCTGATACAGCAGAAACCACTAATTTTGAGAATTGCAAATTTGGGAATTGTTTTTCAACCGAGAACAAAAACTGTGCTTTGACGGTCACAAACAATAACTTGACCAGCTAAAACAGTACAGATTTGGTTGAATATAAATGTGAGGCCTATTTTTTAGGCGCTGGGTGACAGGTATACGTTTAATCACAGAATTAGACTTGGATCTGCACTGTAGCGTGTGTGTTAAGTTTTTGAGAATGACCCTATCAGCACCTTGAATCTAATATACCCTTTTAGGGATAGATTTAAAGTAGGCCTGATACAGCAGAAACCACTAATTTTGAGAATTGCAAATTTGGGAATTGTTTTTCAACCGAGAACAAAAACTGTGCTTTGACGGTCACAAACAATAACTTGACCAGCTAAAACAGTACAGATTTGGTTGAATATAAATGTGAGGCCTATTTTTTAGGCGCTGGGTGACAGGTATACGTTTAATCACAGAATTAGACTTGGATCTGCACTGTAGCGTGTGTGTTAAAGAGGACCTTTCACCGATTCTTACCCTATGAACTAACTATACAGATAGGTAGAGCGGCACCCGGGGACCTCACTGCACTTACTATTATCCCCGGGCGCCGCTCCGTTCTCCTGCTATGCCCTCCGGTATCTCCGTTCCCTAAGTTATAGTAGGCGGAGTCTGCCCTAGCGCTGGCCAATCGCACTGCAGAGCTCACAGCCTGGGAGAAAATAACCTCCCAGGCTGTGAGCTCTGCGCTGCGATTGGCCAGCGCTAGGGCAGACTCCGCCTACCATAACTTAGGGACTGGTATCTCCGCCTACTATAACTTAGTGAGCGGAGATACCGGAGGGCATAGCGGCAGAACGGAGCGGCGCCCGGGGATAATAGTAAGTGCAGTGAGGTCCCCGGGTGCCGCTCTACCTATCTGTATAGTTAGTTCATAGGGTAAGAATCGGTGAAAGGTCCTCTTTAAGTTTTTGAGAATGACCCTATCAGCACCTTGAATCTAATATACCCTTTTAGGGATAGATTTAAAGTAGGCCTGATACAGCAGAAACCACTAATTTTGAGAATTGCAAATTCGGGAATTGTTTTTCAACCCAGAACAAAAACTGTGCTTTGACGGTCACAAACAATAACTTGACCAGCTAAAACAGTACAGATTTGGTTGAATATAAATGTGAGGCCTATTTTTTAGGCACTGGGTGACAGGCTCAACTTGCCCCTGATGTAGTATATGTCCAAAAAATAACCACACTATTGATGGTTAAATGCACTTGATGAAAGCTTGACCCTGATGTAGGATATAGCAAAAAATAACCACACTATTGAGGGTTAAATGCACTTGGGTGACACAAGATCAGCTTGCCCCTGATGTAGTATATGGCCAAAAAATAACCACACTATTGATGGTTAAATGCACTTGATGAAAGCTTGACCCTGATGTAGGATATAGCAAAAAATAACCACACTATTGATGGTTAAATGTACTTGGTGGTAGCTTGTGCTGGCGCACCACAAGCCACAAAATGGCCGCCGATCACCCCAGAAAAAAGTGATATAAAAACGCTCTGGGCAGCCTAAAAAAAGTGAGCAATTGAATATCAGCACTTCAATGATCCACAGCTGTAGATCGATCACTGAATGAAGTCTTTTGGAGGAGTTAATCTGCCTAATCTCGCCCTAACGTCGCAGCTGCAACCTCTCCCTATGCTTGTATCAGCAGAGTGACGTGCAGCGCTACGTGACCCAAGCTTATATAGAGGCTGGGTCACATGCTGCACTGGCCAATCACAGCCATGCCAATAGTAGGCATGGCTGTAATGGCCTCTTGGGGCAAGTAGTATGACGCTTGTTGATTGGATGCTTTGCAGCCTTTCAAAAAGTGCCAAGAAAGCGCCGAACACCGAACTCGAACCCGGACTTTTACGAAAATGTTCGGGTTCGGGTCCGTGACACGGACACCCCAAAATTCGGTACGAACCTGAACTATACAGTTCGGGTTCGCTCATCCCTACAGTTAACACATTATATTTATAAATATAATGTGTTAAATGGCTTCTGTGCTCCTCTGCTGGTCCTTTCCGTCGGTTGGTCCCAGCAGAGGAGCACACATCACTGTGAGTACACACCAACACTACACTTAGCCCCAGATCACCCCCCATGACCCCAATTAACCCCTTGATCACCCCTTGATCACCCCTGTCAATCACCTAGTGAAAGGGAAAAAAGTGATCAGTGTAAACTGTCACTTTTTTTTCCCACTAGTATTGACGGTTAGGTTTAGGATAGTTTAGGCCCCTTTGTTAGGTAGTTAGCATCGGTTAGCGCCCAGCCCACCGCACCGCAGTCGCTGATTAGCGTATCGCTAATCAGCATTGGTACTTTTATAGTATCTGTAAGTGATCAGAACTGATAACAGTCAGATCTATAATAGTATTAGTGTCACCTTAGTTCGCCCTCCACCCAAAACACAGTGTTTGCCCGATCAGGCCTGATTGGTCGCCCACACGTGCGTTTACCCACACCGCCCCGCCGCAGTGACAAAAAATTATTATTATTTTTTTATCACTGCACAATCACTTTACAAGCGCTGCGGCGATAAAAAAATATCAGTTTTGATATTTTTTATCCCATTTGTAAGACAGGCTTGCTTTTTTTCTTGGGTAGTCTCAGGGAATACCCCCTAAATTTATTTGACAAAATGGCAAGTAAGGGGTATTCTTCTGAAGAGGCCTACAGGATTCTGACGCAGTCGGATGAGGAATGGGAACCCTCATCTGACGAATCCAGTGGGTCAGAATACGAACCTGTAGAAAGCAGTGGCAGTCTGACCCGAAGTTTGGACGAGGAGGTTGAGGTCCCTAATTCCACCAGGCATACCCGGCCCCGTGTTGCTAGACCACAGGTTGCGCAGGATCCGCTTCAAGGGCAGCAGAGTGGGGCTGGCGCTGTCGGATTACGTGGTGAGGCATACACCAGCAGCGCAGCCCATCCTGGACCTAGTACCAGCACTGCCGTACAACATGGTGAAGTGGCGAGCACCAGAAGGGCAGTTGAAGCTGGTACGGTGGCACGTGCATTAGTTGCCCCATCGCAGCCACCGCACAGACAGGCCCGTAGAGCCCCTAGAGTCCCTGAGGTGCTGGCAAACCCTGATTGGCAGCCCCCAACTTCAGCCGCACCAGTAGTTCCCCCTTTCACCGCCCAGTCTGGAGTTCGGGTTGAGACAGCTCAGATCGGATCGGCGCTGGGGTTTTTTGAGCTGTTCTTGACTGAGGAGCTCTTGGACTTAGTCGCAGCAGAAACAAATTGGTATGCCACTCAATTTATAGCCGCCAACCCGGTAAGCTTTTATGCCCAGTCTTTCCGGTGGAAACCCGTCCAAGTTTCCGAATTGAAAACTTTTCTGGGCCTTCTCCTCAACATGGGCCTGACAAAAAAGAATGAATTGCGGTCATATTGGTCCACGAACCCAATTCATCACATGCCCATGTTCTCTGCTGCCATGTCCAGGACACGATTTGAGACCATCCTGCGTTTCCTGCACTTTAGCGACAACAGCACCTCTCGTCCAAGAGGCCACCTAGCTTTTGACCGGCTCCACAAAATTCGACCCTCATAGACCACCTTAACACCAAATTTGCAGATTTGTATACCCCTGAGCAAAACATCTGCATAGACGAGTCCCTTATACATTTTACCGGGCGCCTTGGCTTCAAACAATACATCCAAATGTCTAAAAATGCCCTCCTAAAAGGAATTTGGGCCCCTTTGCCCACCTAGGCTGCAAAAAAGTGTCACACATGTGGTATCGCCGTACCCATGAGAAGTAGGGCAATGTGTTTTGGGGTGTATTTTTACATATACCCATGCTGGGTGAGAGAAATATCTCTCTAAAATGACAACTTTGTATAAAAAAAATGGGAAAAGTTTACTTTTAGAAAGATATTTCTCTCACCCAGCATGGGTATATGTAAAAATACACCCCAAAACACATTGCCCTACTTCTTCTGAGTACGGAGATACCACATGTGTGACACTTTTTTGCAGCCGAGGTGGGCAAAGGGGCCCAAATTCTAAAGAGCACCTTTAGGATTTCACAGGGCATTTTTACCACAAATTACTTCTCACGCATTAGGGCCCCTAAAATGCCAGGGCAGTATAAATACCCCACAAGTGACCCCATTTTAGAAAGAAGACACCACAAGGTATTCTGTGAGGGGAATGGCGAGTTCCTAGAATTTTTTTTTTCTGGCACAAGTTAGCGGAAAATGATGATTTATTTTTTTTTTTTCTTACAAAGTCTCATATTCCACTAACTTGTGACAAAAAATAAAAACTTCTATGAACTCACCATGCCCATCACGGAATACCTTGGGGTGTCTTCTTTCCAAAATGGGGTCACTTGTGGGGTATTTATACTGCCCTGGCATTTTAGGGGCCCTAATGCGTGAGAAGAAGTCTGGAATCCAAATGTGTTAAAAATGCCCTGTGAAATCCTAAGGGTGCTCTTTAGAATTTGGGCCCCTTTGCCCACCTAGGCTGCAAAAAAGTGTCACACATGTGGTATTGTCATACTCAGGAGAAGTAGGGCAATGTGTTTTGGGGTGTCTTTTTACATATACCCATGCTGGGTGAGAGAAATATCTCTGTCAAATGACAACATTGTATAAAAAAAATTGAAAAGTTGTCTTTTAGAGAGATATTTCTCTCACCCAGCATGGGTATATGTAAAAAGACACCCCAAAACACATTGCCCTACTTCTCCTGAGTACGGCGATACCACATGTGTGACACTTTTTTGCAGCCTAGGTGGGCAAAGGGGGCCAAATTCTAAAGAGCACCTTTAGGATTTCACAGGGCATTTTTTACACATTTGGAATTCACGCATTAGGTCCCCTTAAATGACAGGGCAGTATAACTACCCCACAAGTGACCCCATTTTGGAAAGAAGACACCTCAAGGTACAAACCGGATTCCAAAAAAGTTGGGACACTATACAAATCGTGAATAAAAACTGAATGCAATGATGTGGAGGTGCCAACTTCTAATATTTTATTCAGAATAGAACATAAATCACGGAACAAAAGTTTAAACTGAGAAAATGTACCATTTTAAGGGAAAAATATGTTGAATCAGAATTTCATGGTGTCAACAAATCCCCAAAAGGTTGGGACAAGGCCATTTTCACCACTGTGTGGCATCTCCCCTTCTTCTTACAACACTCAACAGACGTCTGGGGACCGAGGAGACCAGTTTCTCAAGTTTGGAAATAGCAATGCAGGCCTCTAACTGTTCAATCGTCTTGGGCCTTCTTTGTTGCACCTTCCTCTTTATGATGCGCCAAATGTTCTCTATAGGTGAAAGATCTGGACTGCAGACTGGCCATTTCAGTACCCGGATCCTTCTCCTACGCAGCCATGATGTTGTGATTGATGCAGAATGTGGTCTGGCATTATGTTGTTGAAAAATGCAGGGTCTTCCCTGAAAGAGATGACGTCTGGATGGGAGCATATGTTGTTCTAGAACCTGAATATATTTTTCTGCATTGATGGTGCCTTTCCAGACATGCAAGCTGCCCATGCCACACGCACTCATGCAACCCCATACCATCAGAGATGCAGGCTTCTGAACTGAGCGTTGATAACAACTTGGGTTGTCCTTGTCCTCTTTGGTCCGGATGACATAGCGTCCCAGATTTCCAAAAAGAACTTTGAATCGTGACTCGTCTGACCAGAGAACAGTCTTCCATTTTGCCACACTCCATTTTAAATGATCCCTGGCCCAGTGAAAATGTCTGAGCTTGTGGATCTTGCTTAGAAATGGCTTCTTCTTTGCACTGTAGAGTTTCAGCTGGCAACGGCGGATGGCAAGGTGGATTGTGTGCACTGACAATGTTTTCTGGAAGTATTCCTGAGCCCATTCTGTGATTTCCTTTACAGTAGCATTCCTGTTTGTGGTGCAGTGTCGTTTAAGGGCCCGGAGATCATGGGCATCCAGTATGGTTTTACGGCCTTGACCCTTACGCACAGAGATTGTTCCAGATTCTCTGAATCTTCGGATGATGTTATGCACAGTTGATGATGATAGATGCAAAGTCTTTGCAATTTTTCGCTGGGTAACACTTTTCTGATATTGTTCCACTATGTTTCTGCGCAACATTGTGGGAATTGGTGATCCTCTACCCATCTTGGCTTCTGAGAGACACTGCCACTCTGAGAAGCTCTTTTTATACCCAATCATGTTGCCAATTGACCTAATTAGTGTTAATTGGTCTTCCAGCTCTTCGTTCCTTATTGCTACTTGTCCCAACTTTTTGGGATTTGTTGACACCGTGAAAATTGGAATCAACGTATTTTTCCTTTAAAATGATACATTTACTCGGATTAAACGTTTGATCTGTCATCTACGTTCTATTACAAATAAAATATTGACATTTGCCATCTCCACATCATTGCATTCAGTTTTTATTCACAATTTGTTTAGTGTCCCAACTTTTTTGGAATCCGGTTTGTATTTCGTGATGGGCATAGTGAGTTCATTGAAGTTTTTATTTTTTGTCACAAGTTAGTGGAATATGAGACTCTGTAAGAAAAAAAATAAAATAAAAATAAAATCATCATTTTCCGCTAACTTGTGCCCAAAAAAAAATAGGAACTCGCCATGCCCCTCACGGAATACCTTGGGGTGTCTTCTTTCCAAAATGGGGTCACTTGTGGGGTATTTATATTGCCCTGGCATTTTAGGGGCCCTAATGCGTGAGAAGTAGTTTGAAATCCAAATGCGTTAAAAATGCCCTGTGAAATCCTAAAGGTGCTCTTTAGAATTTGGGCCCCTTTGCCCACCTAGGCTGCAAAAAAGTGTCACACATGTGGTATTGCCGTACTCAGGAGAAGTAGGGCAATGTGTTTTGGGGTGTCTTTTTACATATACCCATGCTGGGTGAGAGAAATATCTCTCTAAACGACAACTTTTTCAATTTTTTTATACAAAGTTGTCATTTGACAGAGATATTTATCTCTGGGAATAGTGAGTTCATGGAAGTTTTTATTTTTTGTCACAAGTTAGTGGAATATGAGACTTTGTAAAAAAAAAAAAAATCATCATTTTTTGCTAACTTGTGACAAAAAATAAAAAGTTCTATGAACTCACTATGCCCATCAGCGAATACCTTAGGGTGTCTACTTTCCGAAATGGGGTCAATTGTCGGGTGTTTCTACTGTCTGGCCATTGTAGAACCTCAGGAAAGATGACAGGTGCTCAGAAAGTCAGAGCTGCTTCAAAATTCGAAAATTCACATTTTTGTACCATAGTTTGTAAACGCTATAACTTTTGCGCAAACCAATAAATATACACTTATTGCATTTTTTTTTATCAAAGACATGTAGAACAATAAATTTAGTGAAACATTTATATATAAATGTAGTTTTATTTGAAAGATTTTACAACTGAAAGTGAAAAATTTCATTTTTTTGCAAAAAATTCAGTAAATTTCGATTAATAACAAAAAACGTAAAAATGTCAGCAGCAATGAAATACCACCAAATGAAAGCTCGATTAGTGAGAAGAAAAGGAGGTAAAACTCATTTGGGTGGTAAGTTGTATGACTGAGCAATAAACCGTGAAAGTAGTGTAGTGCAGAATTGTAAAAAGTGGTCTGGTCATTAAGGGTGTTTAAGCTAGGGGAGATGAGGTGGTTAAGAAGTGTGGGGGGCGGATTGGGGTGGATAGTTTTTTCACTTTGGGAATTTGTTGGCTGATTGATGTCGGTTCGAATTCTATCCTGGAATGTGCGGAGTTTTAGCGACAAGATAAAAAGACAGGTGGTCTGTGATTTGGTTCATTTCACTGAGGGGACTATTCCACGCATCAGTGGCAGATGGGCTGTGTAGGCTTATCACTCCACTTTTACTAGCTACACCAGAGGAGCGACAGTTTTAATCCTCAAGGGGATTGATTTTGTCTATGGAAAACTCGCTGGGAGATTATGCATTTTCCACTTTATCTATATCTCTCCTCCTTTATTCCTCTTTATGTACTTAAAGGGGTTGTCCGGGATCAAGATTGTTTTTTAAAAAAAACAGTTAAATCACTGTTAATAGTGGATTGATGTTTTTAGGTATTTTTACACTTCAGCTGGGCTCCTACAGTCCCGCACTGATTGTTTACCTTTATGTTTATGTGTGCGGTAACTTTCAGCGCAGCATCGCGTTGTTTCCTTCGTGCAGCCGTCCCCCTAATTCATATGCCGCCTCCTGCCGCAACTATTCCTCCCTCTTAGTCATGCCCCTAAGCGCCTCCTGGCTCAGTCCCTCCATCCTTGCTAAGAATACGCCCTGCCTGGTGACGTCACCGGACCAGAAGGGCGGGGCTTGGCGCAATGTGTTGCCGCCTAGTTTCTGCCCCTCAGTGCGCTCTGCATAATCACTGAGGCTGGCTGTAACGTGACTGGGCTCCCTGCGAAGCGGAAGCAGAGGCTTCGCTCTGCAGAAAGGGACCCGGTACGTCACAGAATCTTTGAAAAGTGGCACTTCCGGCAGAGAATTTAGAACAAGAAAACGGGGCATCAGAAAAGTCTTGCAAAGGTACGACAGGACTGTATGTAATATTTATGTGCTAAGTGTTCTCTTACAGCAATGTCCCCAATCCCGGACAACCCCTTTAATTGCTTATTAACCTTTATGGATCAGTGGCCTGAATGTCCTGCTATAATGAATGGGGACTTCAACTGTGTTATTAATCCAGAGACGGATAGAATCTCCATTGGGGGATATCTACACTCCTGCTCAAGTGTTCCCTTTGGCACGTTTTTGCCAAGAATCTGGATTTGTGGATGTATGGGGATACTTAGGGTTAGGGAAGGGGAAAAGAGCATATTCTTGTGTAAGTAAATCTGGAAACTCTATGTCTAGAATAGACTTGGCCCTGATCAATAAAAACTATTTGAAATATATAAAAAGGATGAAATAGGAGGCTAGGTCTTTATCAGACCATGTACCCTTCTCTCTTGAGCTATGTATGGAGGATAATAAGAATAGCGTAGGACCCCCTTTTATTAAAGATTGAACCCCTACTGGATTTCCATAATGGATAACCATGAAATGATAAAACAGGAGATGGAGCTCTTTTGGGATAGTAATTATGGTTCAGTAAAGACCCATTTGGTATGGGATGCATTCAAGGCCTTTATGAGGGGGGTAGTTATTAGTAATATTTCCAACTTGAGAAAAAAGATATGGCATGAAGGAGAGGGAGTTGGAGGAAACAGCAGTTGTGGGCATGAACGAGTTTTCCAGGAATAAAACAAAAGAAAACAGGGAAATCATACAGAAGACAAGTCAGGCATATTCCGATAAGGAATGGATAAGGCCCAGCAGAGGCTTTTTTTCAGGGGCCAAAAATATTTCTCCGAATCGGGAAATCCATGGAAAATGTTGGCCAGGGTGATTTCCAATCAGGACCAAAAAAAAAAGATAGTTAGTATTCACTCCTCTGAAGGTATAATAACTCATGATCAGGAATGTATAAAATAAATATTTGTGAATTATTTTTCGGAATTATATAAAGCGGATAATAAGTTCTCAGATGATGAGATTGATTCATATTTGGATTCCCTCTCTCTTCCAGTCCTTACAGATATTTAAAGAGAATTTCTTGAGGCTAACTTCTCCTTGTCGGAGGCTGCAATAAAGGCTTGCTCTGGAAATTCTACCCCTGGATCTAATGGATTCCCATATGAATTCTATCGCAAATATGGTGAGGTTATTTTCCCTCATCTTCTGATAGTATTTTTTGAGTCACTAGAGGACGATAGCCCTCTAGAATCAATGACAGAAGCTGTAATAATATTAATTTTGAAAAAGGGAAAGGATCCCTTGGATATGGGATCATACAGGCCGATTTCTCTATTCAATACGGATGTTAAGCTTCTCTCAAGGATTCTTACTATAAATCTCTCTAAGCTCATTTCATCTCTTATACATCCTGATCAAAATGGTTTAATTCCCAATAAGGGTACTCACTATAATCTGCCCCCCTTGTTTGCGAATATACAGTCCCCTGGGGGGGTGTCTCGCTCCACCCTGTCTTTAGATGCCTCCAAGGCTTTTGACAGGGTGGACTAGAGATTTCTCTGGAGGGTGTTAAAGATGGGATTAGGTACTAGGTTTATATCTGTGTTGTTTTTTTCTGACCATTGCTTGAGAAGAGGTAAGGAATTTGGTCAGCTGTTTGCTATTGTGCGTTTGCTAATGAGCCTAGCTCACTAAGGTGTTACATTTGTTGCTGGGGGAGGAGTTTGGGAAGCAGTGTGTGTATATATAGAGACAGACTCATTAGCTGGCCTAATTCATTAGCTTCAAGTACTACATTAAGTACAGTAAAGAGATATTGCAGGAGATAGTCAGGAGGTAGGCTGGAAGGTGGAAACAATACAAAAAAAAGGTAAGATTTGTTTTATTTAAATTTACAAATTATTATTATTTTTTTTTCTCCTCTTTAAAATGGCAGACTTGGTTCAGTGCAGGAATTGTTGTGCATTTATTTCATGTTCCACTCTTTGGAGATTCGGATGCTGTCAGATCTGTAGACAGTTCTCCTTACTGCAGCAGGAAATTGCATTTTTGAAATCTGAAATATTTAAATTATCTGTTAAACAAACTCCAGCTAGGACTGCTGCAATGCCACTGCCACAGAGGACCCCCAGAAATGGCAGATGGGTTAATGTAAGTTCTGGAAAACTTAGAGTGGTGGATAGAAGACATGTCCCACAGTCGGTGGTTCTCCATAATTCATTTGCAGCACTCTCAGAATGTAACGACAACATGGATATGGACTCAAGCACAGAGGGTGAGAAACCATCGACTCCTATGTCTAATGTATGCAACAAAAAAGATAAAGTGAAGTCTCAAAGGAAGCAGCTGTTGCTGGGTGATTCTATCATAAGAAGTGTGGAGCTTAAAGAAAATGGTTTTGTGAGATGTCTCCCTGGGGCTACTGCTAGAAGAGATAGAAGACGTATTATTAATATTGTTAAGCAAGCAAAGCAGGAAGGGGACATGGATGTTCTTGTCCATCTAGGGACAAATGACCTGGCTTGCAATGAAGTGTCAGAGGTGAAAAAATCTTTTATCACACTTGGTAATGACGTACAGGATTTTGCATCCACCATTTCATTTTCTGAAGTTCTGCCTGCCTGTGCATAATGTTCAGAATGATAGGCAGAGGCGCATAAAGGAGTTCAACATATGGCTTGGTAAATGGTGTCAAGAGCAAGGATTTGGCTTTGTTTCTCATGATAGCTCTACTTGGAATAGAAAGGAACTGTACAAAAAAGATGGTTTGCATCTTTCTCTCAAAGGAACAAATGTACTTAGTGAACAACTCCAAGAATTTGCGGAAGAGTATTTAAACTAGGAAGGGGGGGCAAAAGAGTGAAAATAAAAGAGTCCAATTGCCCCCCGAAACAATGCCAGAACAGGTCAGAAGCACAGAGGTTAAGAAATGATAAGCTCAGAGTCCTGTCTACAAATGCTCGCAGTTTAGGTAAAAAAATCAATGAACTTGGGTCAATAATGGCATCTGAGAATGTAGATTTAGTGGCTGTTACTGAGACATGGTTTAATGAAAGAAATGACTGGGACATAACCATACCAGGGTACTCTTTATACAGAAGAGACAGAGAAGGCAAGAAAGGAGGAGGAGTGGCCCTGTATGTGAAAGATAGCATTAAATCTAACCTAATACAAGTTGGTGAGGCCAACATAGAGTCAGTTTGGGTTACGTTGCAGTTTGCTAACCATGCAGTAACTCGTGTAGGTGGGATATATAGACCACCTGGTCAAGTTAAAGAACTAGATGATCTACTAGTTGAAGAAATAGCTAAAATGACAATGAAAGGAGAAGTTATCATTATGGGAGATTTCAATCTTCCAGATATAAACTGGAAAACCAAAATAGCAAGTTCTACCAGGAGTACAGATATTCTAAATTCCCTACTGGGGTTATCTCTACAACAAGTGGTTGAGGAGCCAACCCGGAGGGAGGCCATTTTGGATTTGGTATTCACAAATGGGGATTCGATATATGATGTCATTGTAGGCGAAACCTTGGGATCTAGTGATCACCAGTCAGTGTGGTTTAATATAAGAACTGTGAAAGAGTCCCACCACACAAAAACAAAAGTTTTAGATTTTAGAAAAACAGACTTTTCAAAAATGAAATTAGTCATAAATGAGTCCTTATCAGACTGGAACGGATTACATGGAGTCCAGGAGAAATGGGACTACTTAAAAGGTGCATTATTGAAGGCAACAGAAAATTGCATTAGACTTGTCAGTAAAAGCAAAAAAAGGAAGAGACCACTGTGGTACTCAGCAGAAGTGGCCCAAATCATTAAAAATAAAAAGCTAGCATTTTGGAATTATAAAAAAACCCAGAGCAATGAAGATAAGGCAATCTACAAGATTAGGCAGAGAGAGGCCAAGCAAGTTATAAGAACTTCTAAAGCGCAGGCAGAAGAAAAACTAGCTCAGTCTATGAAAAAAGGGGATAAGACATTCTTCAGATATATAAATGAAAAAAGGAAATTAAAACAAGGAATAACTAAATTAAAAACAAAGGACGGAAGGTATGTAGAAGAGAATAAAGGGCTAGCCGACTGCCTTAATGAATACTTCTGTTCAGTTTTTACAAAAGAAAAAGGAGAAGGACCTCCACTAGAAAGGATGACTAATAAATAATTTGATGCATGTATCTTTACAGAGGAAGATGTTCCAAGTTTGCTGTCTAAGGTGAAGACAAATAAGTCACAGGGGCCTGATGAAATACACCCAAAATTATTAAAAGAGCTTAGTGGTGAGCTGGCAAAACCGCTAACAGATTTATTTAACCAATCATTAGTAACAGGAGTCGTCCCGGAAGATTGGAAATTGGCAAATGTCGTACCCATTCACAAGAAAGGTAGTAGGGAGGAATCGAGCAACTATAGACAACATGGGTTTACTTCAGGGAGATCATGTCAAACAAATCTTATAGATTTTTTTGACTGGGTGACTAAAATAATAGACGATGGAGGTGCAGTAGACATCGCATATCTAGATTTTAGTAAGGCTTTTGACACTGTCCCACATAGAAGACTTATCAATAAACTGCAGTCATTGAGCAGGGACTCCCATATTGTTGAGTGGATTAGGCAGTGGCTGAGTGACAGACAACAGAGGGTTGTAGTCAATGGAGAACATTCAAACCAAGGTCATGTTACCAGTGGGGTTCCACAGGGATCTGTACTGGGACCAATTTTGTTTAATATCTTCATAAGTGATATTGCAAAAGGCCTCGATGGGAAGGTGTGTCTTTTTGCTGATGACACAAAGATATGTAACAGGGTTGATGTTCCTGGAGGGAAACGCCAAATGGAAAAGGATTTAGGAAAACTAGAAGAATGGTCAAAACTCTGGCAACTAAAATTTAATGTGGATAAGTGCAAGATAATGCACCTAGGGCGTAAAAACCCAAGGGCAGAATATAGAATATTTGACACAGTCCTGACCTCAGTATCTGAGGAAAGGGATTTAGGAGTAATTATTTCAGAAGACTTAAAGGTGGGAAGACAATGTAATAGGGCAGCACGAAATGCCAGCAGAATGCTTGGATGTATAGGGAGAGGTATAAGCAGTAGAAAGAGTAAAGTGCTTATGCCGCTGTACAGAACACTGGTGAGACCTCACTTAGAGTATTGTGCGCAGTACTGGAGGCCATATCTCCAGAAGGATATAGATACTCTAGAGAGAGTTCAGAGAAGAGCTACTAAACTAGTACATGGATTGCAGGATAAAACTTACCAGGAAAGGTTAAAGGACCTTAACATGTATAGCTTGGAAGAAAGAAGAGACAGAGGGGATATGATAGAAACTTTTAAATACATAAAGGGAATCAACTCGGTAAAGGAGGAGAGCATATTTAAAAGAAGAAAAACTACCACAAGAGGACACAGTTTTAAATTAGAGGGGCAAAGGTTTAAAAGTAATATAAGGAAGTATTACATTACTAAGAGAGTAGTGGATGCATGGAATAGCCTTCCTGCAGAAGTGGTAGCTGCAAATACAGTGAAGGGGTTTAAGCGTGCATGGGATAGGCATATGGCTATCCTTCATATAAGATAGGGCCAGGGGCTATCCATAGTATTCAGATATATTGGGCAGACTAGATGGGCCAAATGGTTCTTATCTGCCGACACATTCTATGTTTCTATGTTTCTATGTTATAAATATGATTAAGTTGTTGTATAAATCCCCCAGTGCGAGATTGAGTATTAATGGGATCCTGACTAGAATTATATGGATTTCTGCACAAATTGGTCATAAAATGTGATCTGATCTTCATCTAAGTCACAACAATAGACAATCACAGTCTGCTTAAACTAATAACACACAAAGAATTAAATGTCACCATGTTTTTATTGAACACACCATGTAAACATTTCAGTGCAGGTGGAAAAAGTATGTGAACCCCTAGACTAATGACATCTCCAAGACCTAATTGGAGTGAGGTGTCAGCCAACTGGAGTCCAATCAATGAGATGAGATTGGAGGTGTTGGTTACAGCTGCCCTGCCCTATAAAAAACACACACCAGTTCTGGGTTTGCTTTTCGCAAGAAGCATTGCCTGATGTGAATGATGCCTCGCACAAAAGAGCTCTCAGAAGACCTAATATTAAGAATTGTTGACTTGCATAAATCTGGAAAGGGTTATAAAAGTATATCCAAAAGCCTTGCTGTTCATCAGTCCATGGTAAGACAAATTGTCTATAAATGGAGAAAGTTCCGCACTGCTGCTACTCTCCCTAGGAGTGGCCGTCCTGTAAAGATGACTGCAAGAGCACAGCGCAGACTGCACAATGAGATGAAGATTTACAAAAGTCTCTGGCATATGCTAACATCCCTGTTAGCGAATCTACGATATGTAAAACACTAAATAAGAATGGATTTCATAGGAGGATACCACAGAGGAAGCCACTGCTGTCCAAAATAAAATTGCTGTCCGTTTACAGTTTGCACAAGAGCACCTGGATGTTCCACAGCAGTGCTGGCAAAATATTCTGTGGACAGATGAAACCAAAGTTGAATTGTTTGGAAGAAGCTCACAACACGATGTGTGGTGAAAAAGAGGCACAGCACACCAACATCAAAACCTCATTCCAACTGTGAAGTATGGTGGTGGGGGCATCATGGTTTAGGGCTGCTTTGCTGCGTCAGGGCCTGGACTGAATGCTATCATCAAAGGAAAAATGAATTCCCAAGTTTATCAAGACATTTTGCAGGAGAAGTTAAGGCCATCTGTCAACCAGCTGAAGCTCAACAGAAGATAAGTGTTGCAACAGGACAACGACCCAAAGCATAGAAGTAAATCAACAACAGAATGGCTTAAACAGAAGAAAATACGCCTTCTGGAGTGGCCCAGTCAGAGTCCTGACCTCAACCCGATTGAGATGCTGTGGCATGACCTCAAGAAATCGATTCACACCAGACATCCCAAGAATATTGCTGAACTGAAACAGTTCTGTAAAGAGGAATGGTCAAGAATTACTCCTGACCGTCGTGCACGTCTGATCTGCAACTACAGGAAACGTTTGGTTGAAGTTATTGCTGCCAAAGGAGGTTCAACCAGTTATTAAGTCCAAGGGTTCACATACTTTTTCCACCTGCACTGTGAATGTTTACATGGTGTGTTCAATAAAAACATGGTAACATTTAATTCTTTGTGTGTTATTAGTTTAATTAGACTGTGATTGTCTATTGTTGTGACTTAGATGAAGATCAGATCACATTTTATGACCAATTTATGCAGAAATCCATATCATTCCAAGGGGTTCATATACTTTTTCTTGCAACTGTATTTCTTTGAATAGACGTACCCATCAAGGATGCCAGCTTTCTCCATTATTATTTGATATTTACATTGAGCCTCTTGCTGCTAGGGTTAGACAAGATCCCCAGATTGAAGGGTTTGTAATATTAAGAGAAGAAGATCATATTTCCTTATATGCCGATGATGTGTTATTCTATATAAAACTTACGAATATAACACTCCCAAAAATTATTCTAATCGTTAACTCTTTTGGTGAAGTTTCAGGTCTTGATATAAATTGGTCCAAAACCATTCCTATGCCCCTAGATAGATTTGAACTTCACAATGAAGAGTTTTCAAATATGCTGAGGATCTCTGATGCGTTTGAATATTTGGGCATGGCAATATCTCCTAAGACTGAAGATTTTCTACAGCTTAACTTTTTTCCTTTAATAAGTAAATTGAGGACAAAAATAACAATATGACTTAGACTTCCGTTATCCAGAGCCGATAGAATATCCCTGGTAAAGATGGTGATTCTGCCCCAATTACTCTATATCCTTAGGAACTCCTCAATATGGATTGAAGACAAGTTCTTCAAATTAATTGAGATAATTATCAATGATTTACTTTGGGGGAGAAAGCGGGTAAGGCCCACACTGGAATATTGTTATAAATAGTTGGAACAGGGAGGGCTTAATCTTTCCTCTTTCAAGGGCTATTTTATAGCTACACAGCTATATTTGTACTGTGAATGGGAGAAATGCCTACTATGTAGAACCTTGGTGAGGATATCTCGATATGACAATATTTTTACCCTTTTGGAATCCGGACAATTAATCAATTCCCAACAGCAACTAAGTCCAGGAGTACTTTTAGAGATTGGATAGGTATAAAGGGATCTCTTTGTTGTACGCCCCTTTGGAAGAATTATTATCTACAAGTTTCTAGATGAGCTGGTTGAGGATCAGTACTGGCAAAAAAATAATATTTTTTATATTGCACAGGTGGTTAGAAATGTTAATTTATCCTGGTTTAGATATTTTCAATTATGTTCAGCACCTTCCAGTGTAAAGGAAAAATTGTTGTTGAAACACTTTTACACCATTTAATGATTTGATAGGGAATCATGGTCAGAAGGTTAAGATTTCACAATTATATAAATTATTGCTTAAAGCACAATTTAATAATTAGTGTTGGGCGCGAATATTCATATCGCAAATTTTAATCGCGAATATCACTACTTTGAGAATTTGCGAAGATTTAGAATATAGTGCTATATATTAGTATTTGCGAATTTTCAAAAAATTTTCTTTCATCAGTAACCTCCCTTCTTGCTTGTGGGCCAATGAGAAGGCTGCAATGTCTTTGTCTCAGCTTAGAAACATCCCTAGCAACCAATAGGAATCTTGCCTACCCCTTACTATATAAGAACCTCCCCAGCAGCCATTTTCTGCAGTTTTTTGCAGTTCTGAGACAGTAGTGTCATTGCTCTGCTCTGTGCTTTACTATTTAATTACATTAGTTAGTTACTTAGTTAGTTAGCTTATATATATAATACAGATAGTTAGTGGGAGATAGTCAGTATAGGTTAGATTGTGATATAGTGTAGCTGATAGGTTCCAGTGCAGGGTGTTAGGTAGTGTGATAGGTTCTGCTGTCCATACATACAGTCTACAGACATAGTGCTGTGATGTCACAAGTTTACAACAATACTTAGTGCACCAATCAGAAGTCAGACCTGCTAAAATGGGAAGTTGCACGTATTGCGAATATGCACATCATTAATTGTCGATTTGCGCAATTTTGAATATATTGGAGCACTCTATCTGCATATAAAGCTGTTGTAATGTTCTGCCGTGCCAACCATTTTCTCCAGTCTCACTAAATTTGCAGCAGTTTGAAAAATGTAGCATCAGTGACCCACGCCTGGATTGTGGGCGCAATATGCGCATATTACATTGCCGATTTTCGCATTCAAGATAATAATCGCGAATTTGTGAATTTATGATGAATATTTACCCAAATATTCACGAAATATTGCAAATTCGAATATTACCCCTGCCACTCATCGGTATTAATAATATCCGTTCTCCTGGACAAATGGCGGGGGAATTGATTGTCCAAGGATTGGGATAATATATTGGTGAATTCAAGATTGGTGTCTCATAATTGTAATCACGTTTTGGTTCAATTTAATATTTTGCATAGAATTCATACTACACCGGTATGGCTTAATAGATGTGGCTTAAGAAATACTTCTCACTGTCCACGATGTGATTCACCTGGGGCTGATCATCTACACATGTTCTGGTCATGTATAGAATTAATAGAAAATTGGGGGGCAATCCATAATTTTATTACCCAAAATTTGAAAGTGGTGATACCATTTACGGTGGAATGTTGGATACTGAGTGACCTCTCCAAGGCTGGTTGTCATAAATTCAAAAGGACTCTTTTGATTAAAATAATGTTCTTGGTGTGACTCCTGATTGCACGGGCTTGGTTTTCCCCAAACACACCAAGTATTAACACGTGGCTAAACCTTGTCAATAAGATTAAAATATATGAAAATATTTTATATAAACAAAGAAATACTAAGGAAAAATGCAGTAGGATATTGGGAGATTGGAAGTTCCATGTTTTCCTGCCTCTACCTCCTCATTATCTCCTTTCTGTCTTGGTGATGGAGGGGTTGGGAGACGCATCACAAGGGGAGGGTGGTAGGGGGGTATTAGGGGGTAAGGGTTAAAAGGGGTAAATAGAAATAATACTGTTGTTTTATTTTGTATGGTAAATTATTGTTCTGTTTTCTAATAAAAAAAATAAAAAAATTTGGGGAGTTTGGATGACATGCTTAATTATACACACTAAATAGCATAGCAGAGTCTAGTGGGGCCCATTACAAAATCTGTACCTATTCAAATTCCACAGTGGTAGTGTCATGAACCAGTGGGTGTTAACCCACTGGGCCACATGTCCCACCTCATCTAAGGGAGTTGTCTAAGTGTACCCCTATATTCTTCACAGTACCTCTGATGGTGGGGATAAACTTTCCAGAGGGGAACACCAGGTCGCTATTTCTTGAGGAGGGTAGGTACCAGAAGTACAAGCGTAGTCAGGCAGGCGGGGTCGTAACCAGGAGCAACAGCGCAGGACTGAAGGATGAGGCAGAGGCGTAGTCAGGCAGGCGGCACAGGAACAGGTCAGGCAATCCGGATCGGCAACAGCAGAGTCAAGGCAAGCAGACAAGGATCAGATGAATAGCAGAATCCAGGAACAAGGTATAAGTCAGGAGCACACGTGAGTATCAGGAGCTTAGCAAACACAAGAACCTTGACACTGAGGCATCTGGGAAGAGGCTGAGCCACTTTAGTACCTGCAGGAGAGCCTGGGTTGGTCAGCAAGGTCACATGACCCAACCCATGCAGCCCAGGGAGTAATGCGCGCCGCCGCTAGGGCAGTGTAACAAGAAGCAAGCAGCAAGCATGCTGTGGCGAGGGCTGAGTGGAACCTGTGGAGCGGAATCCTCAGCACCACAGCGTGTACAACGACAGAGCTCAGGACTGCAGCGGTGGACGGAAGGATCACCGCTGAGCATGGCGCCCAGGACTACGGCGATAAGCAGGGGAACAGCGGCGTACAACAGCCGCTGTTACAGTACCCCCCCCCCCCCTTATACTCCCTCATCTTGAGTCCACAATAGGACAAAAACCTTTTTATCAAGTCCGGCACATGAATATTCTCCTCTGGCTCCCAAGACATCTGCTCAGGACCAAAGCCCTTCCAGTCCACCAGATAGTAGGTATTGGAGATATACAGTTGTGTTCAAAATAATAGCAGTCAGACATCACTAACCTGATCAATCACTGTTTTTGATATAAATTATATTTCTACATGGCAAATAATTTACTAGCAGGTGTAGTAGAGTAATAGAAATCCAACAGACCCAACAGTCATGACATGCATGCTGCTGATTCTGTGCAATTGAATCACTAATTGAAAGTGGTATGTTCAAAATAATAGCAGTGTGGAGTTCAATGAGTGAGATCATTCATTCTTTGAAAAACAAGTGGCAATTATTGCCCTTATTTAAGGAAGGAAGGCAGAAAATGTTGTACATGCTGGTTACAGTGCATTTCTCTCTGAAATTCTGAGAAAAATGGGTCATTCCAGACATTGTTCAGAAGAACAGCGTACTTTGATTAAAAGTTCATTGGAGAGGGGAAAACATATAAAGAAGTGCAGAAAAAGATAGGCTGCTCAGCTAAAATGATCGCAAATGCTTTAAAATGGCAACCAAAACCTGAAAGACGTGAAAGAAAGCTAAAAATTACCATTCGAATGGATAAAAGAATAGCCAAAATGGCAAGGACTCAGCCAATAATCAGCTCCAGAAAGATCAAAGAAGGTCTAAAGTTACCTGTGAGTACTGTTACAATTAGAAGACGCCTATGTGAAGCCAAGCTATCTGCAAGAAGCCCCCGCAAAGTCCCACTGTTGAAAAAAAGACATGTGCTGAAGAGGTTACAATTTGCCAAAGAGCACATTGACTGGCCTAAGGAGACATTTTGTGGACTGATGAAAGTAAGATTGTTCTTTTTGGGTCTAGTGGCCGGAGACAGTTTGTCAGATGACCCCCAAACACTGAATTCAAGCCACAGTACACTGTGAAGACAGTGAAGCATGGTGGCGCAAGCATAATGATATGGGGATATTTCTCATACTAAGGTGTTGGCCCTATTTATCGCATACCAGGGATCATGGATCAGTTTGAATACATCAGAATACTTGAAGAGGTCATGCTGCCTTATGCTGAAGAAGAAATGCCCTTGAAATGGGTGTTCCAACAAGACAACGACCCCCAAACACTCCAGTAAACGTGCAACATCTTGGTTCTAGACCAACAAGATTGACGTTATGGAGTGGTTAGCCCAATCCCCGGATCTTAATCCAATAGAAAACTTGTGGGGTGACATCAAAAATGCAGTTTCTGAGGCAAATCCAAGAATCAGAGAAGAACTGTGGAATGTAGTCCAATCATCCTGGGCTGGAATACCTGTTCACAGGTGCCAGAAGTTGGTTGACTCCATGCAACACAGATGTACAGCAGTTCTAAGAAGCAGTGGTTATACAACTAAATATTAGTTAAGGGGTTAAAAGGAAAGCAAAATCTTCAAACATTTTTCAGTTTATATAGTGAATGCTTGAGTTTGTAAAGAAGAATACAAACACTGCTATTTTTTTGAACAGTCTAATATTCACTTTTCTTAATTTTTTTTAGAGGAACAAATATATACATATATTTATATATGTGTGATATATATATATATATATATATATAAATATATATATACACACATATATAAATATATGTATATATATATATATATATATATATCACATATATTTATAATTATGGGTATATTATTTATAAGCGTTGGTGGTATAGTCTAAATATACTTTTTGTTAAATAATGGCACCCCATTTCGTTGGTGGTTGTAGTGGCTGCATGCTTATTAGGCAAATACTTACCTGAATCAAGCATCCAGCGACGTCACCGGACTCTCCGCCTCCTTACCAGCGATGCCGGCGTCTTCTCTTCTGGGTGTAGGGCTGACGTCATCGGCGCAGGCACACTGAGAAAGGAGCAGCCAAGCGAGCGTCCTTCTCTCAGAGCGCCTGCGCCGAATGAGGACCGGCACGGCGCAGCCGCAGGGTTTCAGTTGCAGACAGGGCCAGCGGAAGGAGGAGAGCGCTCGCTGGCCCTGTCAATCAAGTGGAGGAGGGGGCATTTTTTTAGACCGAGGATGCGGCGGCTACCAGCAAGTTCCCCCAACTTGCTGGTAGTGAAGAAATTTGCATATCACAAAAGTACTATTTTTAAAGAATTTGAAGCACAGCCAGAGGTAAGAGGGGTATATATGGACTCTGCGTACATTAGCATTTATATTAAGTCCAATACTGAAAATTGCTGTTTGGGGGGTGACAGAAGCCCTTTGAGTAAATCCAGATGATGTGATGGACGACGTTTCGGTCAGAGTGACTGTTATCAAGTTGCATCTGGTGTGGGAGCACAATGGTATGGTTGATGTGCAATTTTTTATCCAATGTTTGTGAATATAATAAATTCCATTTGTTTGGAGATTGCTTGCTGCGGTAGAGGAGGCCTGGTCAAGATAGCAAGTTTTAACATACTACCACTGCCTAGATTAGTGTGGTGAACAACAATATCCCCATCTGAACTGAATCCTATAGTGGAAGCGTGGGACGTTAGCTTTTATCTGTCACAATCTGGTAACAAAGGAGTATCGTAGAGCTGACTTTTATTTTTAGTGAGATTTGACCTATCAGCTATTTTACAGATATTTTTGTCCCATATACAGTACAGACCAAAAGTTTGGACACACCTTCTCATTCAAAGAGTTTTCTTTATTTTCATGACTATGAAGGCATCAAAACTATGAATTAACACATATGGAATTATATACATAACAAACAAGTGTGAAACAACTGAAAATATGTCATATTCTAGGTTCTTCAAAGTAGCCACCTTTTGCTTTGATTACTGCTTTGCACACTCTTGGCATTCTCTTGATGAGCTTCAAGAGGTAGTCCCCTGAAATGGTTTTCACTTCACAGGTGTGCCCTGTCAGGTTTAATAAGTGGGATTTCTTGCCTTATAAATGGGGTTGGGACCATCAGTTGCGTCAGGAGGAGAAGTCAGGTGGATACACAGCTGATAGTCCTACTGAATAGACTGTTAGAATTTGTATTATGGCAAGAAAAAAGCAGCTAAGTAAAGAAAAACGAGTGGCCATCATTACTTTAAGAAATGAAGGTCAGTCAGTCAGCCGAAAAATTGGGAAAACTATGAAAGTAAGGGCTATTTGACCATGAAGGAGAGTGATGGGGTGCTGCGCCAGATGACCTGGCCTCCACAGTCACTGGACCTGAACCCAATCGAGATGGTTTGGGGTGAGCTGGACCGCAGAGTGAAGGCAAAAGGGCCAACAAGTGCTAAGCATCTCTGGGAACTCCTTCAAGACTGTTGGAAGACCATTTCAGGGGACTACCTCTTGAAGCTCATCAAGAGAATGCCAAGAGTGTGCAAAGCAGTAATCAAAGCAAAAGGTGGCTACTTTGAAGAACCTAGAATATGACATATTTTCAGTTGTTTCACACTTGTTTGTTATGTATATAATTCCACATGTGTTAATTCATAGTTTTGATGCCTTCATAGTCATGAAAATAAAGAAAACTCTTTGAATGAGAAGGTGTGTCCAAACTTTTGGTCTGTACTGTATATTTTTTTATATATTTATTCTTACTATGCGTTTTTGAAAGCATAGAAAAACATGGTGTGAAAGGGACTTGTCTTTCATAAAGATAACAGGCTACAGATATTGATGACCTATCAATATTAAATCAGCGAGGTTCTGACTCCCGACACCCTTGCCAATCAGCAGTTTGAAGGGGCTGTGGCGCTGATGTAGTCGCTGCGTCTTCTTCAATGTTTACTTGCACTATGTCTCCTTTGTAGTGGTAGTGTAATGTAATTTCATTTGTTCATATCATTTAAGTGAATGTGGAAGGAAGCTGTAATTACACTTCAGCACTGCTACAAGGGGCATGGTATGCATGTGTAGCGATTTGCAGGAGGAGTGCTCTGAGGAGGATGGGAGTGGTAGTGGCTATGATGGTGGTTGTAGTACTCACAGTTCACAGTGGAAATCTTTCTCTAGCACTCTCTGGAGTCATGCAGTAACTGAAGTATGCACCCTTTCTTCCCTCAGGGCATATACTGGTATTGGAGCTCTTGCTTGGGGGTAGCTGGGGTGCCATTGATGGAATAGGTTTGGATGGGTCTAAGACAGGAGTGCAGATGCAGAGGGGAAGCAACTGAGTGGTTAAACAGACAGAGGGAGGGAGCTTCTTCTGCCAACCCATGAACAAATTGGGTGCTTAGTAGTTGTCATGGCAGCCAACGGCCTTCTGATGCCCCACAGGCATTCCATATTTTAGCTCCTACCTAAGGCTGGATGCAATAGATGTAATACCTCAGGCAGGATGTATAAATGCCTATAAGAATCCCTATACAATGTTAAAACAGTTGAATAAAGTTTTAAAAAATATGTTAAAAAACTAAAAATATTAAAAGTTCAAAATTCCTCTTTATCTACTTTTCATATGTAAAATAAAATATAAGCAGATTAAAGGGATTCTGTCACCAGGTTTGACCCCTGTCAGCTAAACATATGCTGATGTTCAGGGCGTCTTCACAATTCCTAATGTGGGCTTATAAATGTCATCTGTGGGCTTATTTATCTAAAAAACAGCTATTGCTAACCTGTCAGTCAAACAAATAAGGTGCCCAAGGGGATGTTAATGGGTGCAAGGTGCCTGACGCACCCACCGCCGTTCGTGCCCAGCGCCGCCTTTCCGGACTTCTGCGCCACCTTCTAACCCTCTGTGCCGCCTCTCGCTCTCCCTCCCTCCCCCCTCCTCCTGCTGTAAGATCTCGCGCATACAGGGGTTGAGCAAAGTGCCGGCGCATGCGCACTTCGCTGTAAGAAGCCAAATGGAGAAGTCCGCACGGGTGCATCAGGCAGAGCCCTGTGCGCAAGAGGGAGATCTTACAGCAGAAGGAGGGGGCGGGAGGGAGAGCGAGAGGCGGCACAGAGGATTAGGAGGCGGCGCAGAAGTCCGGAAAGGCCGCGCTGGGCACGAACGGCGGTGGGTGCGGCGGGCACCTTGCACCCATTAACATCCCCTTGGGCACCTTATTTGTTTGACTGACAGGTTAGTAATAGCTGTTTTTTTAGCTAAATAAGCCCACAGATGACATTTATAAGCCCACATTAGGAATCGTGAAGACGCCCTGAACATCAGCATATGTTTAGCTGACAGGGGTCAAACCTGGTGACAGAATCCCTTTAAGTACTGCAGCATCTGTAACTACCTACTCTATTATATTATCCAATTACTTAACCCCTTCACGCAACATCACGTACATGTACGTGGGAGAATGTGGTGCCTCACCGCATCCCCACGTGCATGTACGTGATCGGCTTTCACTGTCAGCGCAGGGAGCGAAGCGCTGAAGCTTCAGTGAAGCCGGCGTGCTGGGGTTGCTAGGCAACCAGAGAAGCTGGCAGGAGCTGTATTGGAGCTCTGACCCGCCCACGATCGCTGTGATTGGTCCATTACTGCAGAGGGACCAATCGCAGCGCATCGGGGCAGGTAAGGGGGGGTTAGGGAGGGACTATGTGCTTCTCCTTCTCTGATCGCCCCAAGCGATCAGAGAAGGAGAAAGTGTGAAAATCTTCCCGACCTATGACGAGTATACTCGTCATGGCGCACTGCTACTTAGCGCGCCATGATGAGTATACACGTCATGGCATAAACTGTCACCATGTCTGCAGACATGGTGACAGCGCTGAGATCCCGGCTGTCACACACAGCCGGGCACCTTGGGTCAATGCCGAGGGGGGTCCTGTGACCCCCCCTATCGGCGATCGCTGCAAACCGCAGGTCAATTCAGACCTGCGGTTTGTAGCGCTTTCTGCGGTTTCTGATCGGGATCAGAAACTTTAGTATGTCCAAAATAAAGATGTTTCACCCCCCCTGCACCCCTGAATGATATTATGTGGGCGGGTGGTGCAGGGGGGGTGTCGCAGGCGGTGCGGAGGTGCGGTAAGGTGCGGGAGGCGGGCGGTGCGGCAGGCGGGATCGCGATCCCCCGCCCGCCTCCCTTTCAATGATCGTTGGCGTCTAGTGGGTATACCAGGGTGCCAGCACATTGCACGGCTGACATCGCATCGCAGATGTCAGCCGTTTAACCCTTTCCATACAGCGGTCCGTACGGACCGCTGTATGGAAAAGGTTAACAGCGCAGGGAGCTCCCTCCCTCTCCCATCGGGGGGCTGCTGTGCCTTTGCAGCCCCCCGATGGGAGAGGGAGAGAGCCCCCAGAGAGCCCCCCTCAGCCCTGTGCTTACCCTTCCCCGTCTGCGCAGTTCTGACCAGTACTGAGCAGACGGGGAAGGTTCCCATGGCAACAGGACGCCTCTCAGGCATCCTGCTGTCCATGGTGCTGAACAGATCTATGCTAAAAGGCATAGATCTGTTCAGACAAGTGTAAAATACAGTACAGTACAATATATATTGTTCTGTACTGTATTATACATACATCAGACCCACTGAATCTTCAAGAACCAAGTGGGTCTGGGTCAAAAAAAAAAGTTAAAAAAAGTTAAAAAAGTAAAGTTTCAAAAAAAACACATTTATCACTGAATAAAAAATAAAAATAAAAAATACACTACACATATTAGGTATCGCCGCGTCCGTAACGACCTGATCTATAAAACGGTCATGTTACTTTCCCCGCACGGTGAACGCCATAAAAATAAAAAAATAAAAACTATGAGGAAATTTAAATTTTGCCCACCTTACTTCCCAAAAAAGGTAATAAAAGTGATCAAAAAAGTCGCATGTACACCAAAAAAGTACCAATCAAACCGTCACCTCATCCCGCAAAAATTCAGCCATTACATGAGACAATGGCCCAAAAAATAAAAAAACTATGGGTCTCAGACTATGGAGATACTAAAACATGATTTTTTTTTGTTTCAAAAATGATATTATTGTGTAAAACCCTGATAAATTTAAAAAGGTAGACATATTAGGTATTGCCATGTCCGTAAGAACCTGATCTATAAAAATACCACATGACCTAACCCCTCAGGTGAGCACTGTAAAAAAAATTAAATAAAAACGGTGTCAAAAAAGCTATTTTTTTGTTACCTTACATCACAAAAAGTGTAATAGCAAGCGATCAAAAAGTCATATGCACCCCAAAACAGTACCAATCTAACCGTCATCTCATCCCGCAAAAATGATACCCAACCTGAGACAATCGCCAAAAAACTGAAAAAACTATGGCTCTCAGACAATGGAGACCCTAAAACATGTTTTTTTTTTGTGTCAAAAATTATATTATTGTGTAAAACCTAAAAAAATAAAAAAGTATACATATTAGGTATCGTCGCGTCCGTAAGAACCTGCTCTATAAAAATAGCACATGATCTAACCTACACCCATCAAGGTATTCAAAACTGATTTTACAAACTTTGTTAACCCTTTAAGTGTTCCACAAGAGTTAATGGCAAATGGAGATGAAATTTCTGAATTTCTATTTTTTGTTACTTTGCCTCACAAAAAGTGTAATATAGAGCAACCAAAAATCATATGTACCCTAAAATAGTACCAACAAAACTGCCACCTTATCCCGTAGTTTCCAAAATGGGGCCACTTTTTTGGAGTTTCTAACCTAGGGGTGCATCAGGGGGGCTTCAAATGGGACATGGTGTCTAAAAACAATCCAGCAAAATCTGCCTTCCAGAAACCATATGGTGTTCCTTTCCTTCTGCGCCCTGCCGTGTGCCCGTACAGCAGTTTACGACCACATATGGGGTGTTTCTGTAAACTACAGAATCAGGGCCATAAATAAAGAGTTTTGTTTGGCTGTTAACCCTTGCTTTGTTACTGAAAAAAAAATATTAAAATCGAAAATCTGCCGAAAAAGTGAAATTTTGAAATTGAATCTCTATTTTCCATTAATTCTTGTGGAACACCTAAAGGGTTAACAACTTTTGTAAAATCAGTTTTGAATACCTTGAGGGGTGTAGTTTCTTAGATGGGGTCACTTTTATGGAGTTTCTACTCTAGAGGTGCATCACGGGGGCTTCAAATGGGACATGGTGTCAAAAAAAACAGTCCAGCAAAACCTGCCTTCCAAAAACCGTATGGCATTCCTTTCCTTCTGCACCCTGCCGTGTGCCCGTACAGCGGTTTACGACCACATATGGGGTGCTTCTGTAAACTACAGAATCAGGGCCATAAATAATGAGTTTTGTTTGGCTGTTAACCCTTGCTTTGTAACTGGAAAAAAATATTAAAATGGAAAATCTGCCAAAAATGTGAAATTTTGAAATTGTGTCTCTATTTTCCATTAAATCTTGTGCAACACCTAAAGGGTTAACAAAGTTTGTAAAATCAGTTTTGAATACCTTGAGGGGTGTAGTTTCTTAGATGGTGTCACTTTTATGGAGTTTCTACTCTAGGGGTGCATCAGGGGGGCTTCAAATGGGACATGGTGTAAAAAAAACAGTCCAGCAAAATTAGCCCTCCAAAAACCAAACGGCGCACCTTTCACTCTACGCCCCGCTGTGTGGCCATACAGTAGTTTACGGCCACATATGGGGTGTTTCTGTGAACAGCAGAGTCAGGGCAATAAAGATACAGTCTTGTTTGGCTGTTAACCCTTGCTTTGTTAGTGGAAAAAATGGGTTAAAATTGAAAATTAGGCAAAAAAATGAAATTCTCAAATTTCATCTCCATTTGCCAATAACTCTTGTGCAACACCTAAAGGGTTAATGATGTATGTAAAATCAGTTTTGAATACCTTGAGGGGTGTAGTTTCTTAGATGGGGTCACTTTTATGGAGTTTCTACTCTAGAGGTGCATCACGGGGGCTTCAAATGGGACATGGTGTCAAAAAAAACAGTCCAGCAAAACCTGCCTTCCAAAAACCGTATGGCATTCCTTTCCTTCTGCACCCTGCCGTGTGCCCGTACAGCGGTTTATGACCACATATGGGGTGCTTCTGTAAACTACAGAATCAGGGCCATAAATAATGAGTTTTGTTTGGCTGTTAACCCTTGCTTTGTAACTGGAAAAAAATATTAAAATGGAAAATCTGCCAAAAATGTGAAATTTTGAAATTGTGTCTCTATTTTCCATTAAATCTTGTGCAACACCTAAAGGGTTAACAAAGTTTGTAAAATCAGTTTTGAATACCTTGAGGGGTGTAGTTTCTTAGATGGGTCACTTTTATGGAGTTTCTACTCTAGGGGTGCATCAGGGGGGCTTCAAATGGGACATGGTGTAAAAAAAACAGTCCAGCAAAATTAGCCCTCCAAAAACCAAACGGCGCACCTTTCACTCTACGCCCCGCTGTGTGGCCATACAGTAGTTTACGGCCACATATGGGGTGTTTCTGTGAACAGCAGAGTCAGGGCAATAAAGATACAGTCTTGTTTGGCTGTTAACCCTTGCTTTGTTAGTGGAAAAAATGGGTTAAAATTGAAAATTAGGCAAAAAAATGAAATTCTCAAATTTCATCTCCATTTGCCAATAACTCTTGTGCAACACCTAAAGGGTTAATGACGTATGTAAAATCAGTTTTGAATACCTTGAGGGGTGTAGTTTCTTAGATGGGGTCACTTTTATGGAGTTTCTACTCTAGGGGTGCATCAGGGGGCTTCAAATGGGACATGGTGTAAATAAACCAGTCCATAAAAATCAGCCTTCCAAAAACCAAACGGCGCACCTTTCACTCTACGCCCCGCTGTGTGGCCGTACAGTAGTTTACGGACACATATTGGGTGTTTCTGTAAACGGCAGAGTCAGGGCAATAAAGATACAGTCTTGTTTGGCTGTTAACCCTTGCTTTGTTAGTGGAAAAAATGGGTTAAAAGGAAAAATTAGACAAAAAAGGGTTAACAATGTATGCAAAATCAGTTTTGAATACCTTGAGGGGTGTAGTTTCTTAGATGGGGTCATTTTTGGGTGGTTTCTATTATGTAAGCCTCGCAAAGTGACTTCAGACCTGAACAGGTCCATAAAAATTGAGGTTTTGTAAATTTCGGAAAAATTTCAAGATTTGCTTCGAAAACTCCTAAGCCTTATAACATCCCCAAAAAATAAAATATCATTCCCAAAATAATTCAAGCATGAAGTAGACACAGGGGGAATGTAAAGTCATCACAATTTTTTGGGGTATTACTATGTATTACGGAAGTAGAGAAACTGAAACTTTTAAATTTGCAAATTTTCCCAAATTTTTGGTAAATTAGGTATTTTTTTGTGCAAAAAAAAAAAATATTTTGACTTCATTTTACCAGTGTCATGAAGTACAATATGTGATGAAAAAACAATCTCAGAATGGCCTGGATAAGTCAAAGTGTTTTAAAGTTATTAGCACTTAAAGTGACACTGGTCATATTTCCAAAAAATGGCCTGGTCCTTAAGGTGAAAATGAGCCCGGTCCTGAAGGGGTTAAAGGAGTTCTCTGGGGATTAGGAAAATTAAAATACTTAAATATTACTTTATTATAAATACTAGAGATGAGCGAATTTTTTTAAAATTCAATTCGACCAGTTTGCCGAATTTTCCGAAAAGATTCGATTTGATCCGAATTTATTTGTGTTATGCAGTAACACGCATAGGAAGTCTGCTGTGGTAGTGAAAGAATACTGTGAGTCAGTATGATACGCACATGACAAGCGTTGCTCCTAGAATCACTGCACACTTCACTTATTTGGGTAGTTACATGGCCAAAACTGACCAAATAACTCAAGTGTGAACTCAGCCTTACAGGTCGATGTTAGCGCCAGGCAAAAAGAGCCACGCAGAGGCCCAAGATCCTACTGTAACGTGAAAGAGTGCACTCCTTTTACACCATCGTCAGCTTATTCCACATAGATGTCTACAGAATCTGTTCTATTAAACACTTATACAAGTAGAGCCCCCCTAAGAGATTGGAGAGGGTGCTAGCAGTAAGTCTGTGTTTACGTCACTGATTATTTTGCCCTTCCTCTGATCCGTCAAAACAATAACCCCCCCAAAAAAATGATCCTGTGTGTTGACCATCCGCCTTCACTCGGTCAGCATTTGTTCAGTAATCCATCAGTATTGCTAACTCCAAAAAATAACAGGAGTTGATGCAAAACAGAAATGACACGTGAATGGAATATTTGCATGTCTTCTGTGTTTTGTACCCACTCCTATTTTTGGCTACCAAATCATAAGCCAATTCCGATGGGACCATACAGGCCGTACAGCTGCTACACATACAGGATCCGTTGTGCGTCTAATTTTTCCTTCCTTTTGACAGATCAGAAGGGTCAAATAAATTATGTCAACCAGGCCAAAAAGGTAAAATAGTGGCTCAGTCATGGAGTGGATAGGGTTGGAGAACAGCTTGAGAAATCCACAGAGTGGCCCAATGACATAGTAGTGAGGTAGCAGCAACATGAGGAGACCACAGAGTGGCCCAGTGACATAGTGGGAAGGTGGCAGCAGCATCATCATGAGGAGACCACAGAGTGGCCCAGTGACATAGTGTTGAGTTAGCATCAGCATCAGGAGGCCATAGACTGGCAAGGTGACATAGTGTGGAGGTGGCAGCAGCAGCAGCATGAGGAGGCCACAGAGTGGACCAGTGACATAGTGTTGAGTTAGCAGCAGCATGAGAAGGCCACAGAGTGGCCCAATGACATAGTGATGAGTTAGAAGTAGCATGAGGAGGCCACAGATTGGCCCAGTGACATAGTGTTAAGTTAGCAGCAGCATGAGGAGGCCACAGAGTGGCCCAGTGACAAAGTCTTGAGATAGCAGCAGCATGAGGAGACCACAAAGTGGCAAGGTGATATAGTGTGGAGGTGGCAGCAGCAGCATGATGAGACCACAGACTGGCCCAGAGACAGAGTTGTGAGTTGGCAGCAGCATGAGGAGACCACAGAGTGGCAAGGTGGCATAGTGTGGAGGTGGCAGCAGCATGAGGAGGCCACAGGGTGGAACAATGACAGAGTCTGAAGGTGGCAGAAGCAGCATGAGGAAGCCACAGACTGGCAAGGTGACATACACTCACCTAAAGAATTATTAGGAACACCTGTTCTATTTCTCATTAATGCAATTATCTAGTCAACCAATCACATGGCAGTTGCTTCAATGCATTTAGGGGGGTGGTCCTGGTCAAGACAATCTCCTGAACTCCAAACTGAATGTCAGAATGGGAAAGAAAGGTGATTTAAGCAATTTTGAGCGTGGCATGGTTGTTGGTGCCAGACAGGCCGGTCTGAGTATTTCACAATCTGCTCAGTTACTGGGATTTTCACGCACAACCATTTCTAGGGTTTACAAAGAATGGTGTAAAAAGGGAAAAACATCCAGTATGCGGCAGTCCTGTGGGCAAAAATGCCTTGTGGATTCTAGAGGTCAGAGGAGAATGGGCCGACTGATTCAAGCTGATAGAAGAGCAACGTTGACTGAAATAACCATTCGTTACAACCGAGGTATGCAGCAAAGCATTTGTGAAGCCACAACACGCACAACCTTGAGGCGGATGGGCTACAACAGCAGAAGACCCCATCGGGTACCACTCATCTCCACTACAAATAGGAAAAAGAGGCTAAAATTTGCACGAGCTCACCAAAATTGGACTGTTGAAGACTGGAAAAATGTTGCCTGGTCTGATGAGTCTCAATTTCTGTTGAGACATTCAAATGGTAGAGTCCGAATTTGGCGTAAACAGAATGAGAACATGTATCCATCCTCTGATGGCTACTTCCAGCAGGATAATGCACCATGTCACAAAGCTCGAATCATTTCAAATTGGTTTCTTGAACATGACAATGAGTTCACTGTACTAAAATGGCCCCCACAGTCACCAGATCTCAACCCAATAGAGCATCTTTAGGATGTGGTGGAACGGGAGCTTCGTGCCCTGGATGTGCATCCCTCAAATCTCCATCAACTGCAAGATGCTATCCTATCAATATGGGCCAAAAATGCTAAAGAATTCTATCAGCACCTTGTGGAATCAATGCCACGTAGAATTAAGGCAGTTCTGAAGGCAAAAGGGGGTCCAACACCGTATTAGTATGGTGTTCCTAATAATTCTTTAGGTGAGTGTAGTGTTGAGGTGGCAGCAGCAGCATGAGGAGACCACAGAGTGGCCCAGAGACAGAGTTGTGAGTTGGCAGCAGCATGAGACCACATATTGGCCCAGAGACAGAGTTGTGAGTTGGCAGCAGCATAAGGAGACCACAGAGTGGCACAATGACATAGTGTGGAGGTAGTCACAGCAGTATCAGGAGACCACAGAGTGGGGAGTTGAGTGGCAATAACAGTACCTGCTGATGATGGTGTAAGAAGCAGCACTTGGCATCATATGTCTGGCATCAGGCAGGTGGCAGCATCATAATAGTAGCTGCGGCAGGTAGCCAGATTAAACCGTTCTCTTTTGTCAAAGTATTGGGGTGGCACCATTGATGATCTAGTCTGATGCATCAGGCATTGATGGTTGGATATCCTGGCTGATCCATGCCTGATTCATCTTGACAAAGGTCCGTCTCTCCACATTTTGGGTGGACAGGCGAATTCTCCCTGGGGTAACTATGGCCCCTGCCGCACTAAACACCTGCTCTAATGCCACTCTACTGGCCTGGCAGGACAGCTTTTCCAGGGCAAATTCTGCCAGTTGCGGCCACAAATCCAGTTTGGCTGCCCAGTATTCCAGCATATCTTCAATGGCAGGGTGTCAGGGTGCTGTCCAAGTATGCCACCATCTGCTGGTTCAGGTTCTGCTCCAGGACTAGCTGCTGCTACTGGTGAGTAGTTTCTTCAGTAGGCGGGTTAAGAAAGCTGATCATCATCGACTCTAGACTCAAGCTGCTGCTGATGGTACTGCTCCTAGCCTCCCCACCCTGCCACAGCAGCCATGGGAGTGTAACGAGAGTGCAGAGGGCCCCCTCGGTCAGACCTGTGAGAAGATTGACGATGTCGCAGATAGGCAGCGGATAACTGACTACATAGGATGTCTCTATAGTAGTTCAGTTTGTCCTCCCTATCAGCGGGTGTAAAAAAGGCCCCCATGTTGGACCGGTAGCAAGGGTCCAACAAGGTGGAGAGCCAGAAGTCATCCCTCTGCTGAATGGTGACAATTCGGCTGTCACTACCCAAGCAAGTTAACATGTAGCGGGCCATTTGTGCAAGTGACTCGGAGGGACTCCCTGCCTCCATCTCCACTGCATACTGCCACGGTGTGCCTGGGTCATCTGCCTTGTCTTCCTTATCTCCCTCTTGCTCATCCGGCTGCTCCTGCTCCTCCTCTCCTGTCACCTGTTTAGAAAAACCACCCATTTCGCTTCACATTGCTTGTGCTCCAATGTCCTCTTCCTCCTCCTACTCCAGTTAACCTCCCACAAGGCTCATGTAGCCGTGAGATGTAGGCGCCAGGTCTCCAGTCCCCTGACCAGCCAGATTTACCAGCATCTGTTCCAGGATATGGAGCAGTGGAATGACATTGTTCATCCCATAGTCCTGGCGATTGACAAATAATGTGGCATTCTCAAAGGGCCTGAGAAAACAACAGGTGTCACGCATGAGCTGCCACTGGCTGACATCAAAGTTACAGAGGGGAGTACTCCTGTCCGAATGGATCATTAATAAATCCTTTATGGCCTTTCTCTGTTCGTATAGTCAGTCCAACATATAAAGGGTGGAATTCCATCGAGTGGAAACATTGCATATCAGCCTATGTTGGGGGATGCCGTTCTGCCGCTGCAGCTCAAGGAGGGTGTGCTTTGCGGTGTACGATTGGCTAAAGTGCATGCAAAGTTTCCTGGCCATTTTTAGTATGTCTTGCAGATGGGTGGAATGCTTCAGGAAACTCTTGACAACCAGATTGAACATGTGTGTCATGCAGGGTTCATGGCTCATCCCTTCTTGATGCAGCGCCGACACCATGTTTTGCCCGTTGTCAGTCACCATGGTTCCGATTTTGAGTTGTCGCGGAGAAAGCCAGGATTCGATTTCTTGATGAAGGACGCGGAGCAGTTCCTCCCCTGTGTGACTCTGTTCGCCCAGGCAAAGAAGGTGCAGAACAGCATGACACTGCTGTGCCCTGCACATGTGGTATGCCGGAGGGGCACTGTGAATTGTCCCTGCAGTGAAAGCTGAGGACACGGTGGAGGATTAGGAGGCAGAGGTCGACATTGTTGCAAGACCAACGGCGTGAGAACGTGCAGGCGGAAGCAGCGTCACCTGACCTGGCCAAATTGCTGGTTTATTTGGGCAGGAACCACATTTACCCAGTGGGCCGTAAAGGACATATATTGTCCTTGACCGTAGTTACAGCTCCACACTTCGCTGCTGCTGTGCAAGAAATGACGGCTTGGGACTCTCCACCTTGGCTCAGCACAAGCCATCAGTTCTTTGAGAGGTGTAGAGTCCACCACTTGGAAAGGAAGGTACTGCAGCACTAGCAACTTGGCCAGCAGCACTTGAAGCTTCTGTGCCGTTAGATAACTGGACGCATATGGTTCTTCGATGATCGATTGCTGACGGAATGACTGACGAGGAGTAGAAGGGCGAGGAGCAGTTGCATCAGGACCTCCCTTTGGCTGAGGTGGTGGAGCCTTGACTGCCTGAAATTGAGTGAATGCCACTGGGCGGTTTCTGCGGCAGGCTGACCACCACATTGGAGCCATGGTTTTCTCAGGCCACTTTATGATGACGCTGCATATGTTGATGCAGGGCTGTTGTACCAACATTGGCACCCTGGCCACGCTTCACATTCTGCCCACAGTTTCGGCAAATGGCCATGTTCACCTCACCCGACGACTTGGCAAAAAACTGCCACACTGCCGAGTAAGTGATGTTACCCCCAACACTCCGCACTGACTATGACTGTTACCACCGTTGCCTCCGTGAACCCCTGCACAACTACTTTCCGGGCAGGTAGGCTCCTGGTGGAGGAAGTGAAGCTGGTGGTCTACCCTGGGTACATTTGGCTCTCGACCTCCCACTGCTGCCACCCTGCTTACTCCTGGCCATGCTACTGACTTGCTGGCTCTGCCGCTGCCTCACCCGCAAGCTGCCACCTTCTTCTCCCGATGATGATGAAGCCCCTTCGTCACCCAGCTCACAATTGCAATCATCATTATCAAGTACTGTCTGCACGTCGCTGATGTACTCCTCAACAGTCTCTGAGCCAGGAGCTTGACCACTCGCAACACCAGCTCCCACGCCACTCTCCTCATAACTACTTGCCCGCCGACCGGTGAAAGTGGCGAATGTCTCCTCCAGACCTTGGCTGGGCAGTAGCTGCTGACTATCCTATAGTAGCTCATCCTTGCTATATAGTGGAGCTGAGCCAATAGCACATGATACTTCTCTGGCTGAATGAACAGAAAAGGACAGAGGCAGGTTGGGGACAGGTGAGGGCACAGAGCCTTCTCCCGGGCTATGCCAATTAAGGGTTGTGTCTGACGAACCCACGACTCTTGGCTGGGGGGTGTCTAATGTCACTTGTGATGAAGTGGATGACCAAGTCAACCATTCAAGAACCGCTGGGTTGCTGATAAAGACACGACCGCTAGATAACACTGGGAGCTCAGGCCTCTCGAAGTGACCCCTGCTGCCACTCCCCCTTACTCTGCTGCGACCTGTGCCTGCTCCAGAAACATTTAGGCCTCTGCCCTTCCCCTGTGCAAGGCCTGTCACTTCTCTGTCTGACATACTGTTAGATCAAATAAATAAATAATATGAAATGAATACACCCCCAAAAAGGCTGTAGTTTTCTCACTTCACCACACAAAAGCTAATAACCCCTTTTTTTCCCATTAATACACCCCAAAAAGGCTTTAGAACATAAAACTGCACCGCTGAACAGCAAAAAATACTTTTTTCCCACTAATACACCCCAATAAAGTTTTTAGAACATATAACTGCACCGCTGAATGACAAATAATACTTTTTTTCCCACTAATACACGCCAAAGTAGGCTGTAATTTTCTCACTTCACCACACAATGTCTAATAAGCCATTTTATTTCACTAATACACCCAAAAAAAGGCTTTCGAACATATAACTGCACTGCTGAACAGCTAGTAAGCCATTTTTTTCCACTAATTCCCCTTTTAAAAAGGCTTTAGAACATATAACTGCACCGCTGAACGACAAATAAGCCCTTATTTTTTTCCACTTATACACCCCAATAAAGTCTTTAGAACATATAACTGCACCGCTGAATGGCAAATATTACTTTTTGTTTTCCACTAATACACGCCAAAAGAGGCTGTAATTTTCTCACTTCACCACACAACAGCTAATGAGCCCTTTTTTCCACTAATACACCTTAAAAAAGGCTTTAGTACATATAACTGAACGGATAATAAGCCCTTTTTTCACTAATACACCCCGAAAAGCTTTAGAACATATAACTGCACCGCTGAACAGCAAATAAGCCCTTATTTTTTTCCACTTATACACACCAAAAAAGGCTTTAGAACATATAACTGCACAGCTGAACGGCAAATAATACTTCTTTTTTTCCACTAATACACCCCAAAAAAGGCTGTAATTTTCTCACTTCACCACACAACGGATAATAATAAGCCCCTTTTTTTTTCACTAATACACATGTTGAGGAAGGGTGGCAGGTATACATAAATATATATGCATGCCTACTGGGCATACATATATATATGTATATGTTAGCCCCTCAGAGGACGATGTGTGCAGATGTGCCCAGCACCTGCGCCCATCTGCCTCTGGTATTCCCCAGGGGCTCATTCATGCCCCTGTGGGAATTCATATAATGTGATATATGCATGTGCCCCCTTAATAGATATGTATGTATATGTTAGCCCCTCAGAGGGCGATGTGCGCAGATGTGCCCAACACTTGCGCCCATCTGCCTCTTATATTCCCCAGGGGCTCATTCATGCCCCTGTGGGAATTCATATATGTATGTGCCCCCTTTAATATATATATCTATCTATAATGCCCCCTGTATCCTATAATGCCCCCTGTATATCATATATATATATATATATATCCCCATACCATATAAATCCCCCCCTACATGGACACAGATGCATCAATGTAAATGTGCCCCAAGCATTTACATTGATGTAATCTGGGTGAAGGCGCCAGAATGACCGAACAAGGTCCGGTCATTCTGGTGACCTCAAAAGGATTCAAATTCAATAGAATTTGAATCCTTTTGTTCTAATTATCTGCAGCCCTGCTGAAGATAATTAAGCATAATAGAGGGAGAGGAGATACCTCCGCTCACTCTATTATGCGCATTCTGGCATCGCAATTACCATTGCGATGTCCAGAATGCTAAGAGCTACAGACGGGAGATCAAAGGATCTCCCGCCTGTCAGCAAATGCACGCGGCCCTGCGGTGCGCGTGCAGGGACGCGCGGGCAGGCGCGGTGACGTCATCTCACCGCGCCGGCCCACGTGTCGCGCGCCGCTGTGTGGGCGGTACGGCAGTGTGGGCGGCCGGACATATAAGTCCGGCAGGCGTGCACTAGTGGAGAGAGAGCCGGCCGCCCACCCACCCTGAAGGAAGGAGACCCCCTTGGACTGACGAGCACCCCTAGACGAACGAGCGACCCCTGGACAACGAGCATTAACCCTAAGTATCGCTATATACCCCCCCTGCACTATCTATATACCCTCCGGACCCCCCCCCTGCACTATCTATATACCCTCCGGACCCCCCTGCACTCTATATACCCTCCGGACCCCCCCCTGCACTATCTATATACCCTCCGGACCCCCCTGCACTCTATATACCCTCCGGACCCCCCCCCCCTGCCCTCTATATACCCTCTGGACCCCCCCTGCACTATCTATATACCCTCTATATACCCTCCGGTCCCCCCTGCACTATCTATATACCCTCCGGTCCCCCCTGCACTATCTATATACCCCCCGGACCCCCCCTGTACTATCTCACTCCCCTGGTAACCCTCACTATATACCCTCCTGCTATCCCCTGGTATATATCCCCTGGACACTATAACCCTACCCCACATACCCCTGGTAACCCTCTGTATCCCTACCCCTTTACCCCTATTACCCCTGATCCTGGTAACCCTTTACACCCCTTGTTGCCCTGATTCCTGATACTCTAATCCCCTCCCGTGGTATATTTGTGCTTGGTGGTCGGCTTGTAAGACCACCGTCTACCTTCGTCTGCCCCGTAGGGATAGTATACAGTACTAGGTGTGTGGGCTGTTAATATTGAATGTGTGTATCATATAGTTAGTTTATGGGTGGAATTGGGAACGTGTAGTGTAGTTGAGTACTGTATAATTAGTGCTGTAATGTTAGTGTATTGCGTAGTGTATTGTTAATAAATACTGTTATATTTGTATCTGTGTAACGTGTAATTATTGGCGATAGTTAGTTAGTAAGGCGCATGCAGCTAGCATAGTGATTAGTGTAAAGCATAGCAAAGGTATTGTTATTAGTATATAAAGGTATAAATAGGCAGAGTTATCAATAGACGGTTCCTCCTATTTATGGATATTAATTACCGATATTTGCATAAATATTGGTGATTAATATTCCCCCTTTACATTGGCGAGCCAGGCCCACTGCGTGGATTTTGCGCTTATTTTTGGTCTTAAGGCTGAAGGTCGCTAGTACTGTGAATTAGCGGGCAGGAGAGACGCGGTCAGCGGAGTGTCTGAGCGTCTAGGACCCGATAATTCGTACAGGAGAAGCGATACTTCCCTTAGAGTTCCAGAAATAAAACAAAATCTTTTGCAGAGAATCTATAATTGTTCTGTGAATTAATATTTTTGTATTTGCTTTACACGGTCACCGTCGCTGGGGTAAGAGAAGAAGGATACGTCACGGAAAGAGATCCATCTTCGTTGGAGGTACATAAAAGTCCAGCTGGTCGGAAAGAAGCGATCCGGAAGAAAAGGACTTCTTTCAAGCAGCTGCAAGGGACAAGAAAGTACAGCACCAACAAGAAGATGGACGCTCAGCAAACGGTGAGTATGAACTTCTCCACACTCCAACACTTAGCCAAAAACAGCACTTTTAATCCCATTGTTCCTACTACATATAAATCCGCTGAGCTGCTGTGGTCCGCTTTACTGGACCAGGTGTACGCTCATGACCGGGTTTGTATTAGTAGGAGTGTCTTTAACAAGACCACCAAACGCCTCCAAATGCTAGCCAAATTGGTTCTTTCCTATGAGGATACCATTTGGAGGGCGGAACACACAGAGATACTTGCCAGCACAAGAAAGGCAGGGGAGGCTGCGGACAAAGCAAACTTCCACTGCAATTGTTGTGTTGATAACTATAGAAGAATTCACACACTAGAGGTTCAATTACAAGACGAAGCCCAGTGTACAGTCGAGAGGGGCAGAGAAATCTGTGTGTTAGAGTCGAGACTCTCGGATAAGGACAGTCTCTACTCTGACATGGACAGAGAGCTACTCCGGCTGTACACTGAGATTAATCAGTACAGGAACAATACGGTATCTACGGATTCCCTGATTGTTCAGATGAGGGAGGACTTGGCTGCAAAGACGCAAACCATTGCAGACTTGCAGCGGGCAATCTCCAATTTGTCCAGGCCTAGTACCAACGGTATGGTGCCCACGAAACAAGTTTGTGTTTCGGAAATGGCACAGGGGGAGACAGCGGCGGCAGCGCCAGGGTCTTCGACGGATAATACATCCGCATTGGTAGACACTAGGGGACAGGTGGAACGGTCTCTACAATTCACCCCGTCATCCGGGGAGAATAGGGGTAGCAACCGTTACCAGGACAACTGTTGGGGAGAGGAAAGTGGAGGGGTATATTCCACTTCCAATCCGCCAACACGTCCGGAGAAACAGGAAGAGGTGTATCCTAACCATTCCAGTATGGAAAGGATAAACTTCCTGTTACGGATCTGCAAGGAGATCCCGAAATATGATCCCCATGTAGATCCGTTCGCTTCATGCGATATTTTCGAAGGTCACTGTAACAAATATTCAGTGGCTCCGGAATATCGCATGGAGCTGTTCAGATTATGGTTACCAACACACCTTAATCAAAGGTATGAGGTAACGGGGAGGATGCGACCCACGAATGGCCAGTTTCATGATAAGGAGGAGCGCCTCTCCATACTCACGAGACTGGCCACGGGTCATTGGGATGTCACTCCAGAGGTCCTGTCAAAGTTTAAGCCTACTATACATGATGAACCCTTGTCATTGTGTAGTCGGTTTGAAGCGATGTACAGGAGGGTTACCAAAGATCAGGGTATTTGGATTCCACAAGGCATGGTGCGCATGTTTGTGGAAAAATTCCCATATCTTGATACTGCAATCCGGCTGAGTGCAGCTAGGGAGCCATCCCTCACGGACGCAGCCATGATTATTGAGCAGTGTAGACAAGACATACTGCTCAGTAAGAAGTCTGTGAAAGTGAGGGAGCGTGTGCCTGTATACGGTAGGTCGCAAGACGACCGGGTACAACACACGAGGTATGCATCAACTGTCCGCCCCACGGCCCCACCGCTGGAAAGGGCAGGAAACTTTCGTTGTTTCCTGTGCTTACAAGAGGGGCACATAAAAAGAAATTGTCCACAGTGGTTAAAGATTAACCGGACAAATTCGGAGAAAAACGGCAATAATAACGGTTTCAGGATGAAGCCTAATTATGCCAGACCTGTGGGAGAACAGGTTGATATGAATCTGGGACATTCATCAGGACAAGCACCAAAATGCGTGGCGGTCATGAATGTCCCAGGGGGCGTGGAATCAAGAGATTCCACACCTAAGGATCAGGAACAGAGCACAAGAGTGGCAGTATGTACCACACAAATACCTACTGGGAGTCTGGTGGATATCGATTGAAGATTAGGGGTCCCTAAAGAATTGGCACCAGTATGTCCAATCATACTGGATCCTTCAGGGAGACCCCATATAAAAGCCACGATAAAAGATAAAGAAACGGAAATCATGCTTGATACTGGGGCGGAAATATCCATTACCAATATC
>NC_053391.1:159312310-159492310 GCF_905171765.1 Bufo bufo
GCACAGACGGATCCGCTCGAAGACGGATCCGTCTGCACCATGGTTCAGAGGAGTTCCAAGTGTGCACTTTAACCAGACGGACCCGTCCAGACCCCACACCGAAAAGCCAGCGGGAGACGGACCCGCTCGAGATCGTGCCACATTGTATCAACATCAAACGGATCCGCGCCCACCGACCCACACTGCAAGCCCGGACGGATCTGTCTGGCTCCGCGCAACCACGCGAACACCCGAACGCTGAAAACTGCGCCCGGGCATCAGCCCGCCGAGCGGAACGGAGGCCAGGCGGAGCCAAACCGCTGCACTTGGAGCGGATCTGCATCCACCCAGAGGACACCGGGGGTCCACGGATCCGCTCGGGGCCGCCCGCGAAAGCCCCCGAATGGTCGTGTGCATGAGGCCTTACACTGATACATCGCCGACCGCAATACCGGCATCTGGTATTGTAATCGAAAACAGGCGTCGTTCCACTAGAGAACAAAAAAGAATGGCGCACCATAGGGTAATAACGTTAACAGATAAATAAAATAAGTATCTCCACTGGGGAGGCTCACCTGATGGAGTTGTGCTAGTTTAGGCACAACTCTAATGAGGACATATATCGAATTGCCATAAACTCATTGTAACGGATGGTATGCAGCCCGGGATGGATGCTCCTGTTCAGGGATGCCTGGAATCCCGCAGAAAGCCAGTGATTCAATTTAAAGAAAAAAGTATCCCACGGCGCAAAATCACCCAATGGTTGGAGTAATAACGATTCTTGTTTATTTAGGCAAGTGGTACAACGCGTTTCGGGGATTAACCCCTTCTTCAGGTACAATTGTCTTGCCTGTCTTGTGCTGCTGCACAGCGCGGCCGGCGGTATATCAGTAGGGAGGGCCGGCATCTGGTATTGTAATGGAAGTCACTGTATTCTATTACACCGGGCCCCGCTTACTGTAGTATTAATAGGTAACGTGTAGGCATGGGCACTGTTTTAAACTATAGTAATCCTCTGTAGCATAGAGAAATCCATGTAGTACAGTACTCACTTGAAACTCCTGTAGGCAGGCCGGGCGGGCAGCGGCAGCGTAACGTCATTCACTACGTCACGCACCTTCTCCTCTCACTTTATGAATGAAGCAGGTGGAGCAGGCGCGTGACGTAGTGAATGACGTTACGCTGCCGCATACCGCCAGGCCTGCCTACAGTAAGTGAGCACCGTACTACATGGATTTCTCTATGCTGCAGAGGATTACTATAGTTTAAAACAGTGCCCATGCCTACACGTTACCTATTAATACTACAGTAAGCGGGGCCTGGTGTAATAGAATACAGTGACTGCCATTACAATACCAGATGCCGCCCCTCCCTACTGATATACCGCCGGCCGCGCTGTGCAGCATCGCGGTCGGCGATGTATCAGTGTAAGGCCTCATGCACACGACCGTTTTTTTTTGCGGCCCGCAAAAACGGGTTCTGTAGTTCCGTGATCCGTGTCCGTTTTTTCTTCCGTGGGTCTTTCTTGATTTTTGGAGGATCCACGGACATGAAGGAAAGTAAAAAAAAAAAATGTCGTTTTGGTGTCCGCCTGGCCGTGCGGAGCCAAACGGATCCGTCCTGACTTACAATGCAAGTCAATGGGGACGGATCCGTTTGACATTGACACAATATGGTGCAATTGCAAACGGATCCTTCCCCCATTGGCTTTCAATGTAAAGCCAGGAGTCCCTATTATACCATCGGATCGGAGTTTTCTCCAATCCGATGGTATATTTTAACTTGAAGCGTCCCCATCACCATGGGAACGCCTCTATGTTAAAATATACCATTTATATAGTGAAAACTCAGTTCCGACAGTATATTCTAACACAGAGGTGTTCCTATAGTATTGGGGACGCTTCAAGTTAGAATATATTAAGAACTGTGTACATGACTGCCCACTGCTGCCTGGCAGCACCCGATCTCTCTTACAGGGGGCTGTGATCCACACAATTAACCCCTCAGGTGCCGTACCTGTGGGGTTAATTGTGCATATCATAGCCCCCTGTAAGAGATCAGGTGCTGCCAGGCAGGAGGGGGCAAACCCCCCTCCCTCCCCAGTTTTAAATTCATTGGTGGCCAGTGCGGCCCCCCCTCCCCAGTATTTAATAACCATGGCAGTCCTGGCTGCCATGGTTACTTAGCAATTTTAGAAGCATTATACTTACCTGCGATGTCTGTGTCCGGCCGGGCGCTCCTCCTACTGGTAAGTGAAAGGTCTGTGCGGCGCATTGCTTATAGCACAGACCTGTCACTTACCAGTAGGAGGAGTGCCCGGTCAGTCACAGACATCGCAGGTAAGTATAATGCTTCTGGGGGGAATTTAATAATTAGGAGGGGGGAGAGGGGAGGCCGCACTGGCCACCAATGAATTAAATACTGGGGAGGGAGGGAGGGGGGCCGCACTGGCCACCAATGAATTAAATACTGAGGAGGGGGGGGCCGCACTGGCCACCAATGAATTAAATACAGGGGAGGGAGTGGGGCCGCACTGGCCACCAATTAATTTAAAACTGGGGAGGGAGGGGGGTCTGCCCCCTCCTGCCTGGCAGCACCTGATCTCTTACAGGGGGCTATGATACGCACAATTAACCCCTTAGGTGCGGCACCTGAGGGGTTAATTGTGCTGATCATGGCCCCCTGTAAGAGATCGGGTGCAGCCAGGCAGCAGGGGGCAGTCATGTACACAGTTCGTAGTATATTCTAACTTGAAGCGTCCCCATCACTATGGGAACGCCTCTGTGCTAGAATATACTGTCGGATCTGAGTTTTCACGAAGTGAAAACTCAGATCTGAAAAAGCTTTTATGCAGACGGATCTGCGGATCCGTCTGTGTGAAAGTAGCCACGGACACGGACGACAATCTTGTGTGCATCCGTGTTTTTTCACGGACCCATTGACTTGAATGGGTCCGTGAACCCTTGTCCGTCAAAAAAATAGGACAGGTCCTATTTTTTTGACGGACAGGAAACACGGCTCACGGACGCGGATGAACAACGGTGCATTTTCCGAGTTTTCAACGGACCCATTGAAAGTCAATGGGTCCGCTGAAAATCACGGAAAACGGAACAACGGACACGGATGCACACAACGGTCATGTGCATGAGGCCTAAATGGCAGTATTCGCCCCATAAGACACACTGCCATTTTCCCCCCACTTATTTTGGAGGGGGGGAGGGTGCGTCTTATAGGGCGAAAAATACGGTAGGTTTTTTAAATCTCAGTTAAAAAGTGACGTTTGATACATTCTGAAAGCCTTTCCTAAAGCCTCAAGATTGATTATTCTCTGATGAAGCTTTCTCAATTAAGAGGCCTTTCATCTAGACACAGGTTTTTGAGAAAGCGGACAAGGGAAATGGCTGATCTCCTGGGATACATACTTTACCTATACTATAATTTAAATGTTTGTAATATAAGATGACATCTGAAGGTTGGCTTTCTGTCATTTCCCCACGTGTGATGTGCACTGTGATTAAATGCTTGAATGATTGAATGCTTATTCTTTGGCTGTTTTTAGTATCACCCAGAAGTAAAAAAAAAAAAAGCAGCTTTTGTTACAGATGTGGCCTTATGTGCTTATTTACACATAGGGCCAAATCTGACAAGTTCACCCCATGGTTCCTGGGCTGGAAAGCTGAAGTACCCCCAGTAAATGGACATTTCTATAGTATACTTAACCAATTGACTTTAGCATAAACTCATCTTATCTCTCATACAGGTGGGGCGAGCCCCTGGGGGGCTGGTGCGGGGGATGGGGGTGGTAGTGGCCCTGGTGGGATGTTGTGTCGTGTTGTGCTCCCTCGGGCCGTTACTCCCTGGGGATCGGTGCAGTGCAGGGGTGGTTTGAAGAATCAGGTCAGAAGTGGAGGTATAACAGTCGTTCTTTGCTTAGTGCAGAGTGTAGCTTGTGGTACATCCAGCAGTATTAATAATAGAGACTAAACAGGGGGTCGCTTCAGGGGCGCTCCGTGAATGCTAAGTGTAGAAGCAGCGGTATCACGGCAGAACCACACAGACTGCCGTACAGAGAAGGTAATGTATTGAGTATTTGTGATACTGCGCTGTGGGACGTGTTGAGATTGGTGTACGGGGGTCACGGATGGGCTAAATTTGTGCACATGGGATTGCATCGATGTGCAGGTGTTCGACTGGATTGACCGGTGTGCCTGGGGTGTGGACTCCTGTTTGTGCGCTGATGCTCCTCCTCGTGTTTCCGTGCTTGGTGCGGAGGTTTTGCTTTCCTGCAGTTGGTGGTTGTCCGTTCGATGTGTGTTGTTCGCCGGATCATTGGATCATTTGAGTCCGGGGTCGGTCCGGGTGTTGTGTGGCTTGGCGTGCTGCCTCATGCCCCGGCCGGTGGAGCGGTGCTGCAGCGGGTGGAGGTTTCCGCTGGAGGTGGTTGGCGCTTGCTCGGGGCTGTGGTGGCGTCGCTGCGGCGGTCATCGATGACCACCGGTGCCTGGCGCCGGTGGTCGTTGATGGCCGGTGCGGTGCCGTCGCTCGCAGCTCGGGGCGGGCGCTGGTCACTTTCGGTGGAGGCCTCCACCTGCTGTGGCGTCGCGCCACCGGCCGGGGCGCGGGGCAGCACGCCGGGCTGCGCGGTGCCTGGGTTGATTCCGGATTCGGGCGTCGGTGGTCCGGTGGGCAGCGTGCATGGGGTGGACGGTTGCTGGCTGCGGGGGGGGGGGCTTCAGCGCCGGGTGCGGGGGCACGGGGAGGAGCATTGGCGCGCGGGCGGGGGGCTGCATTTCAGGTGCGCTGGTTGGGCAGGTTGGATGCTTGTGTATTGATGTGGTCCCGTGTGCGTGGGTTTGGCTCATCTGTGATTCCTGTGTGTTGGTTTCGGCACGTCCCATGGCGCAGTGTCATAAATATTTAAAGTATTAATTATAAAGTGCAGTTTCTGGCACCAGAGGAGGCGGTATGGTGGCTGGTTGGATGGCAATTTAATAGCACTGGCAAGCACTTGTATCCACTGTAAGATTCAGGCTTGATGTTGGTCTGGCCTAGGGATTATTAAGGCAGGTGGTGGTGTCTGAGCTCTAGTCCCTCATCTTGCAGCAGTGTCTGTGAAGCTACGGTATAATTTTGTTGATCGCTATGCTGTCTTTACACACTGATGCTTTCTGGAAGCAGTGTTCTGGATACTGAAATTCTCTCTGGAGTGTTGGTCTCACAGGAGAATTGGATACGATTCCTAGGAATGGGACCTCTGACATGTGCTTCCTCTCCCTTCACTGTTTGCTCAGGAACTCACCCTCCAGGCAGGAAGTAGGACCAGCCCCCTACTACCAAAAGGGTAAAAACAGGCTGTTGCTGGCAACCATTACCTTCTCTAGCTGAAACAGTCAAAACATTAAAATAACCAATATTACATAACTATATACAACATTTGCAGATATCCCCAGGTCTGAGGTACTGCACAAGCAGATTTTAATTGTATTGTGTTCCCAGGACAACTCCCTTTAATGAGGCGGAGTCCTTAACCTTGAGCAGCTTGTTGCTGGTGGGAACCAGTAGAAATCTGCTGTTATAACTAAGACAATTGTCTGGTATCATTGCATTTCACAGCAGTTACTGGGCCACCATGTATGTATAATATGGTTGTACCAAGTCCTCCAGAGATCCTATGATGTCCCTTTGTCTTCCCAAAAAAAAAAAAAATGTGACGTTTAGGGAAATAGCATATCAATGAGTCTTACAATACAAAGGGTAAAGTACTAGCGGTTTTATATTTATCCCAGTCTGTGTGATAGCGTGAAGTACTAGGCTGAAATCCATGTTGTTGCATCTCCAGACATTTCAAATTTATTTTTGTTTGGTTTTCAGTTTAGGAAAATAGCATATTAGTGTGTCTTACAATACAAAGAGTAGCGGGCTAGCGGTTTAGTCTACTTTCACATTTCACGTTTTGGCTTTCGTTTGTGAGATCCGTTCAGGGCTCTCACAAGTGGTCCAAAACGGATCAGTTTGCATTCTAATGCATTCTGAATGGAAAAGGATTCGCTCAGAATGCATCAGTTTGCATTAGTTCAGTCTCCGTTCCGCTTTGGAGACGGATACAATACAAACGGTACCGTGTGGTTTACATTTCTGAGCAAGATGCTGGCAATGTAAAGGAGACTGTCCTGCTTTTCAGCTAGTCTCACGTGGTGAGGAACGCTCTCCTGGACTTGCAGTGACAGAATGGTCTGCAGCTACACCAATTAATCTACAATGGTTCAACTGTCTGGAATTCAACACTGCACACGATAGAGCATCTGTAAAAGCCACAGAAATCAAAGAACTATTTTTTCATGAACCATGTTGTTTGCCAGGTCAAGCAGCTCCTGCTGTTCATGTTGCAGTTGTCCCTCATCACCCTCATATGCATCATAGAAGAGACGATGATGCTCATGCAACAGAGGAGGAAGAAGAACAGCTAACGCATCTTGCTGTCCGCCCTGTAGCTGTTGGGGACCCACAATAAGAAACTCTCATGGGGAGGAGTAGGAGGATGAGGTGCTAGCACTGAAGGAGGATTCAGAGAAGCAAAAGGATGATGGCGATGACAGTGACACCAGCCACGACACCCAATTATCTCAGAGTTGGAAATAACTATTTCATTGGGCACGCTGGCCAAAATGGCGACCTGTACTATCGCTTCCTTACTGCCATGTCTGATGATTAATGGATAGCATGTTGGACCTGCATTCCCTGGATTTAATGGAGGCCATTATGGCACTAAAAGCAGTAAAAGGCAGAGTGGAACCAGCATGCATGTGGAACCTGCATTCCCTGTATTTTATGGTGGCCAGTATGGCACTATAACAGGTAGTATTTAGTGTTAGGTTCCCATCTCATAGAGATCGCCTTGACGCCGGCAGACAGGGACAAATAATTTTGTACACAAGGTATTTGCCAAGAATCTCTAATTTATAAAATAAGCATAGCATTAGCACCAGAATATTTTCTATAACTATGGCATTATTGTACTTTATTTGTGTTTGCAGAGTGCTGTTGCATTGTGTTTTTTCTTCAGGATTTTAGAAGCAAAGCAAAATGGGGGAATGTTTTCCTTCCTTCGAAGAGAGGCCAAATTACGTTATAGTCAGGAAACACTGTGTATGCAGCTTGCCGCAGCTTTCGGTGAGCAGATGCCAGCCGTCAGCGTATCTGAAAAGGAGGCCTCTCTCCACTCCCTGCAGAGTAACCCCCTTCCCGCCACCACAAGCAGCAGAAGTCACAGCAACAGCAGCCAGTTCAGTCTCCTTAATATACCTTTTTGAAGTTCTGCGTCAATCAGCAAGTCAAGACCTCCCACCTCAGCACCCAGGTTCAGGCCCACCTTCACTCTGGTGCATTCCTTTTTCCCTGACCGCATGGATTTCTGGGCAGAATGAAACAGTGTCCCAAACTGGTACAGTACACTATCTTTCTTTTTTCTTACCCAGCCTTCAGTGTCATCTCAGAGAGGGTTTTCCATGCCACAAGGGGGCATGGTGGCACCAAAACTGAACAAGTTGCCCTCTGTAAGTGTCAAAACATCACTTTTGTCTAAATGAACCAAGCCTGAATTTGGGAGGATTTTCGCACTCCTCCGGCTGAGGCTGATGAATAGATCTGGCCTTGCTGACAGTGCCCCATCTTGCCACTGTTGCTGTGTGCCACCCTGCCTACCATCATGTTCTGTATGGCTGCTGCCTCAGTCATGTCACCGTTACCATCATGCCACTGCTGCCTGCCTTTCATCATGTTCCGAACGGCTGCTGCTCCCTCCAAAATGCCACTGCTGCCGCCAGGGGCGGACTGAGAACCCTCAGGGCCCCCGGGAAAAATAACTCAAGGGCCCCCTTACAGGCCCCACCCATTTTCTGCTGCAAGCCCCACCCTTGTCCCACCTCCAGCCACACCCTACACAATCTTTAATAAGATTTCAAAGTTAAAGCGACACAAAAGGCACCCAGACCACTTCAGCTCATTGAAGTGGTCTGGGTACAGTGTCCCCTTTTGCAAATCGAGCTGCAATGTTCTAGAGAAACTGCATTGTTTACGTTCCAGCAATAAGTCGGCCTCTAGTGGCTGGCAGCCACCTGAGGGCTTCCTGGAGTAAAACAGACCTTTGGTCCGGTATCTGACGCTGGACGTCCTCACACTCTGCATGATGACCTCCAGGGTCAGATTTTTCCCCATAGGAAAGCATTGATTCAATGCTCTCATATGGGGTGATCTAATCTCAGCGTCCATTAGTGAGCCTCTGTTAGAAGCAGTGTGGGCATAACTACTGTGAAGGGGGCACATATCTGGGCATAACTACTGTGAAGGGGGCACATATCTGGGCATAACTACTGTGAAAGGGGGGGAGGCCCTTCACAGTAGTTATTAATCCCTTTCAGCAGTCCCCCCTTCAGTGAATGGGGGACTGCTGAAAGGGGTTAATAACTACTGTGAAGGGCCTAGCCGTCTGGGCAACCCAACAGATCACCCCCCACCCACCTTGTACTTGTTCCACTGATCCGCTACTTGCGGGCTACATGGGCATGAATTCAGTCACATCGGTGCGCAATCCCATCCTGCGGCGCGTGATCCCGGGATCACGCGCTGCAGGACGGGATTGCCCACCGAAGTGACTGAACTCATGCCCGCGCAGCCCACAAGTAGCGGAACAATTACAAGAGGGGTGGGGAATAGCCAAATTAAAAAATATTTTGAACCAAAAGGTGTTATGGAGGGATGGCACTGTTGTGGGGGCTCTGTGGATGGCACTGTTGTGGGGGCTCTGTGGATGGCACTGTTGTGGGGGCTCTGTGGATGGCACTGTTGTGGGGGCTCTGTGGATGGCACTGTTGTGGGGGCTCTGTGGATGGCACTGTTGTGGGGGCTCTGTGGATGGCACTGTTGTGGGGGCTCTGTGGATGGCACTGTTGTGGGGGCTCTGTGGATGGCACTGTTGTGGGGGCTCTGTGGATGGCACTGTTGTGGGGGGCTCTGTGGATGGCACTGTTGTGGGGGGCTCTGTGGATGGCACTGTTGTGGGGGGCTCTGTGGATGGCACTGTTGTGGGGATCTGTGGATGGCACTGTTGTGGGGATCTGTGGATGGCACTGTTGTTGGGATCTGTGGATGGCACTGTTGTGGGGGGGGGATCTGTGGGTGACACATATATAGCACTTTATGCTATATATGTGTCATCCACAGTTCCCCCCATAACAGTGTCCCTGTGAGTGAATGATCCCCAATACAGGGACTGGGGGCCGGCATCTGGTGTTGTAATGGCAGCGGGGCCCGGTGCAGTCACTGTAGTCTATTCCACCGGGCCCCGCTCACTGTAATACTAATATTCATATGTGAACAACTTGAAATCCTCTGCGATCCTCTCCCTCTGAGCTCTCTGTACTCACAAACTCAGTAGCAGGCAGGCCGGGCAGCAGCGCAACTCACTGACGTCACGCGCCTGCTCCTCCTACTTCATTCATAAAGTGGGAGGAGTAGGCGCGTGACGTCAGTGAGTTGCGCTGCCGCCCGGCCTGCTACTGAGTTTGTGAGTACAGAGAACTCAGAGGGAGAGGATCGCAGAGGATTTCAAGTTGTTCACATATGAATATTGGTATTACAGTGAGCGGGGCCCTGTGTTATGTTATTCTGCGGCAGGCCCCCATCCCGGCCGGGCCCTCGGACCATGTCCGAAGTGCCCGACTGGTCAGTCCGCCCCTGGCTGCTGCCATCATGCTACTGCTGCAGCCTGCCTACCATCATGTACTGATGTCCATCATGCCGCTGTCATCATCAGGCCACTGCTGCAGCCTGCCTACCATGATCTTCTTTAAGGCTGCAGCCTCCACCATGCTGCTGCCTGCCAACATCCATCATATGGCTGCTGCTGCCTCAGCTGCTGCTCCTCGCTGCTAATTCCCTACTGCCACCACTATTAACTGTATGTATCTGCACTACTACTACTTTTACTACTACTACTAATAGATAGCTGACCTACTGCCTTGTATGTTGCATGCTATGCTACTTCTGCTGCTGCTACCATTGCAGCCATGTGCCTCTTATTACCCTACCCTTTTCACATCCACACTGTACTGCTGCTAGTCCTAATCAAAAGGGAGAATTGTTTTGGCTTGATCACAAGCCACTTTTCCTTCTGAAAATAAAAAATTGTGCATGTCATATCAGCAGGCATCCTGACCCGTCAAGGCATAATTTTTGGACACTTGGTCCCCCAACAAGCCACTTTAAAAAAAAAATTATCCCGTGTGTTTAAATACCATCTGGACCGCCCCCCACCTCCCCTTCCATGAAAAGCGTAAATTTTTGGAAGCTTTGGAATATGAAAAAGCATAACACATGCTAACACATTTTTTTTATACAGGCTGTTTGTTAACACAGTCAAGCGTGCGTTTACCCATAGCTATGATGTCATTGAGTTCAAGAGCTTAGGGAGGAGAAGAGAAAAAGATAAAAATTCAGAAAAAAAAAAAGAATGAGTCCTAGGAGTCTAGAGGGTGCTGCATACCAATTTCCAGGGCAATTGGAGCCCATTTGGTTCAGCCCAAACAGGTTCAGGTCCGAACCAAATTTTTAGAAAAATTTGTCAAACCTGAACCGAACCTCCACAGGTTCGCTCATCTCTAGCAGCAGCAAATTTGGAAATGTATGCTCTGATTTATCAACACCGGCATGTACCCATGCGATCTTGATAGGTCTTGTAGCTCTAGAGGATACATGTAATTTATGATGAGGCACAGTTGTAAATGATGGTGAATATGCTAGGGATGGACCCGTGCACACCATGCCCTTGCTACGCTCCCTTTTCAGAAACGGGTGAGGGTGGCATAAAAATGCCAGTTGTGACTAAATTCAGTCACAAAGGCATTTAGAAAAACACAAAATCGGGTCTTGTAACTTTTATTTTTATTTATTTTTTAACACCAAAGGCAAGCCGTAGGAGGACGATAAATCTCCCCCATAGTGTTTTGAGGGGAAAACATTTACAAGACACATGCACATATAGTATACATGTTAACAGGGTAAGGGTCCATTCACACGTCTACAACTGTTTTACGGTCCGCAAAAAAACATGGACACCTGCTATGTGCATTCCACATTTTGCGGACCGCACATGGCCGGCACTATAATAGAAATGCCTTTTCTTGTCTGTGTCTGAGGACAAGAATAGTACATGTTCTATTTTTTTGCGGGGCTGCAGAATGAAAGTGCGGATGCGGACAGCACACGGTGTGCTGTCCGCATCTTTTGCGGTCCCATTGAAAATGAATGGGTCAGCACCCGTTCCGGAAAATTGGGGAACGGATGCGGACCCATTTTGCGGATGTGTGAATGGACCCTTAACATGTTGAAAAGTTACATACATCTACAGTACATAGTATATACCGTATTACCAGTTTCAAAATCAAGGCACTAAAGAAATGTGTTCTTTTGTCGCCTCTTAATATGCAGCACCATTTATCATTGGTAGGCTTTCGGAAAGAAATCAACAAAACATCAAACATAAATGTTGTGCTTACAAAAATAAATCGCTGCTGTCAGGAGCAGTCACTGGAAAAGAGAACAGCAAGGAAAAACAAAGTGGCCTAAACTATGCACAATTTGTCTTCAGAAGAAGAAAGCCCTTATATTATCCTCAGATATATTTCCTACGGAATAGAGTTCTGATTTGTATGTTACAGCATTGTTAAAAACAAACAATGCAACAGCACTCTGCAAACACAGATAATAAAGTAACTACAATAGTGCCATCCTCACTATAGAAAATCTACTAATGCTACATTATAAATGTGAGATTCTAGGCAAATACTTTTGTACAAATTATTTGTGCATATCTGCCAGCGTCAAGGCGATCTCTTTAGGACAGTAACCTAACACTAAATACTATATCCACTGGTGCCTGTTATTCCCTGAACATAACAGAGGCCATTTTGGCACCAAAGAGGTAAAATATAGTGTGGGCTCAGCATGCATATGGAACTTGCATTTCCTGAATTTAATGGAGGCCAGTATGGCAGCAGCGGATGTAGTATTTAGAGTTAGGTTTCTGTCCTAAAAATCCCCTTGACACTGGCAGACAGGCACAGATAATTTTGTACAAAATGTATTTGCCAAGAACCTCAAATTTATAAAGTAGCGTTAGCATTAGTACATTTCTATAGTGAGTATGACACAATTTTATTTACTTTATTATTTGTGTTTGCAGAGTGCTGTTGCATTGTGTTTGCTTTTGTGCTTTCAGCCATGGCGATATGCACCTCTGCATTGGGATGTCCTGGCTAACCCCCGATTTTTTTTTCTTTGCAGTCTGCATTGGAGGTGTGTCTCACTCCATTGGTCGTGCACTCCTAACCAACCTGTCTGTCCCATAGGCTGATTTTAATTTGTGCAAGTAAAAAGCTGTAGCCTGCTCTCCCTGTATTTATTAGAGGCCATTTGGCACCAGGAGAGGTGGAATACAGAGTGGGCTCAGCATACATGTGGAGCCTGCATTCCCTGAACATATTGGAGGCCAGTCCGGCACCAAAGAGGGATAATATAGTGTGAGCTCAGCATGCATGTGGAACCTGCATTCCCTTAATTTAATGGAGGCACCAGTGGATGTAGTATTTAGTGTTAGGTTCCTGTCCTAAAGAGATCACCTTGACGCTGGCGGACACGCACAAATTTTGTACAAAAATGTATGGTATTTACCAAGAATCTCTCATTTATAATGCAGCATTAGCATTTTACATTTTCTGTGGTGAGTATGGCATTATTGAATTTACTTTATTATTTGTGTTTGCAGGGTGCTGTTGCATTGTGTTTTTTGCTTTCGTGCATCTGTGCACTAGGATGTGCTGGCTAACCCCCAATTATTTTTTTCTTTGCAGTTTACAGCATTGTTACTCACAATACATGCTGGTCTTAGAGAAAAAAACTGAATATAAAACTTCAAAAAAATCTATATATAGGCATCTAACATTTTGAAGTAAAGTGAAGGGATCTGGGTCCACAGGTCTGTCCTCTTCCTCTTTCTGGTCTTAAGATCAATGTTAAAAAAAGAATCCTCAGGATACGCCATCACTTGTAAAATCCTGGACAACCCCTTTAAATTTGTTGGTAGACCCTCCAAACGCAATTTGTAGAGCTATACAGACATGGGCAGACTGGCCATAGACCCTACAGGGAAATTTCCTGGTGAGCTGATGCCCACAGGGCTGTCCGAGTCCTCCCCATTGCTGCTAGGTGCATAAAGATCTGATGCTCTCAGTATTACTTATGCACCTGACCGGCGGCACTGTATTCGGTTCTGCTGAGCCAGAATTTTTTGTTGCATTGTGGCATTTGGTTCTGATGGGGTGGTGTTTTGTACTGCAGTATGGTCTTGCTGGCCCCACCTACTTCTGTTGCCCTGCCTTCTGTCAATTTGGACCTGCCTACAACACAGAGCCATTTTTAATTTTTTTTCCAGGGCCACTTATACATAGGTTCTAACGCACCCATTTTATTGGCAAATATCGGGAATTTATTTTATATATAATCCAACACCCCAAACCCACATCAATCAGCTGTTCTGCAGTAGTTCTGGCACTGGAAGTTGGTAACAGAACTACCCAGCAGTAGCTCCGACGCTGCAAATCGGCACTCACTACAGAACAGATGGAGTGTAGCTTGAAACCCAACTTGCAGCGCCAAAACTACTGCAGACCCGGGCGCTGGGTGTTGGACCCTACCTACCCTGCCTGTAGGCCATCATTTGTAAAATACTTACTTAGGTAGACACATCTGTATATTATATAATGATATGAATTAATTCAGTAAGATGGAGAAATGGTACTGAACTGATTTGTTCTGCTGCAAAAATGCTGAATTAGCATACAGCTGATTGTGTAGGATTATATGACATACAGCGCTTTGTACAGTCGATAGCAACGTGAATTCTTTTTCTTAGAAATAGCGCCTGTGCACACAATATCGTCTTTACATTAAACAGTTTGATTGCCATATCTTGGCTTTCAAAGCTCATTGCCACATTTCGGCTCCATTGTCTGAGCCACCTTAATAATAGAGTTTAATCTTTAGTTGTCTATAACAGTTCAGTGGCCACCGATGTCTAGAGATCACCATTAGTCTTAATGTCCTCAGAGGCGCTGGAAATTCTGAAATTGTTTCACTGAGCGATTTTCTAGCCTAAATCCTGGCAGTGAGCAGTGAGTCAGTCATTACAGCATTTGCCGAAAGCGCCTCTCGTTGTTTAAATGCAGTTTTACTATATTATCCAAAATGGAAAAGCACACATAGGACAGTGACCAAGTTCTATACAAGTAGACAAAAGAATGTATTTCATATTTAACCCCTTCAGGATTTGGCCATTTTCTGTTTCATTTTCATTTTTTACTCTCTGCCAACCTAGAGCCATAACTTTTTCATTTTTCCATCCACGTATTTTTTTTTAATTTTTTTTTTGCGGGACAAGTTGAAAATGGCACCATTTACTGTTGCATTCAATGTAGTGTGAAGCTGGGAAAAATTCCAAATGGGGTGGAATTGGGGAAAAACACAATTCCGCTACAGTTTCATGGGTTTCGTTTTTACAGCGTTTTCTGTGGGAGAAAACTTGTGTGTTTCATTCTCTGGGTCACTACGATTACAGGGATACCACATATATATATATATATATATATATAGTTTTTCAAATCAAAACTTTGGAAAAAACTATTTTTTTTCTTTGCAAAGCCAAATTCTGACCTCCATAACTTTATTACTTTTATGTCTACGGAGCTTGTGTGAGGGCTCTTTTCTTCTAAGGTGATCTGTACTTCACATTGCTACCATATTGGGGTGTGAAAGACTTTTTGATCACATTTTATTCAATTTTTTGGGGGATATGAAGTGACAAAAATAATAGCGAAACAGCAATTTTTGATGTTTTTATATTGTTACGCCATTTAAAATTTTATAGTTTTAAAACATTTTTTTTGTCTTCTTTTACACTTTTTAAAAGTTACGCTAAGAAACTTGATACATGTGATCATCAAATTGCTTCTCTCATAGACTCATAATGCATTAGTATTGGAGTCTGAGCAGTTCACTATGTTCCTTTGATGCCCTGTCACATGCAAGGTCTCCACAGGAACATAGCTGCTGCAGCCTTGGACCCTTTAGGGGGACCGAGGCTGCTGCAGGGAATGAAAGGCTCCCCCGATCTCCACTCCGAGGAGCCGTTCCAGCCCTGGAAGCGATGCACTTTTGGGATTTCAGCTCTTAGATGCTGTGGCTACATTTAACCATGGCATCTGAAGGGTTAAAACGTCTGCAATCAGCGTTATTGATGACTGCAGATATTATCCTTAGGCGTTTGCTATTTAAAACAGCAGGCACCCAGCGGCTTTGGCGCCAGCTGTGCTTGTGTTTGGGTGCCATGTTTAAATACCCGGCTTCCGCCGGGAAAGGGGTTAAAGGGATTGTCGCAGATCATTAAAAATCTTGATTGTAGCCAATGGTTGACATATGTCGCTATATGGGATTACAAGTGACAGAAATCGAAGGAGTACGCTCTAACGTAACTCCAACATATAGCAATGTGAACAGAGCCTGATGGAAATTATTAAGTATTTATTTATGACTTTGACAAACTCAGATCTGCTACATCAACATCACACATTTTACTAACTCGCATTGTGATGTTAAACGATTGCAGTTAACAGCCGTGCTGAGCTCAAACGACATGCAGTCACAGCAGTCATTAGACATAAAATTTATGAAATAGTCGAGTGTGTGCGTCTCACAAAGCTCAATGCCTGGGAGGGAAATACAAGTAAATACGACGATATGAAAAAGTCTATCATTTCTGATAGAAGGAGCTTTCAACGACAAGTCACAGCTCTGTAGGTACTGCAAAATAGTAGTTTAGATATATGAGGGTTATTTGCATAAAATCATGCTCATATCCAAACGTGGCCGCTGAAATCCAATATTAACGGTGAGAAAGAATCAGTCTCCTGAGCTGTTAGAGACACTTTAATGCTTGGTATCACAATATATATATGGCCAGCATAACTATCATTAGCTCTTCTATTTGTCTTTTAATCAAGGTACTGGCGACGGCTCGTAGAACATTTCCCATGAGAAACATGCATTTCCGGCAAGGCAAATGAGATTCAAGTTCAGAAGGCGTTGAACGCTAATTGAGATCCTGACAAACTCCTATCTTCTCCTAAATAGCAGGTTACATTTTGTCAGCTACTGGCAATGATAGTAAATTGGGAGTATTAAAGATCTAAATGTCCCGTCGTAAAAAGACCCAATAAAATTTCTCCATTTCTCGGCGCCTTACGGTGTCAGACAAAAGATAATCCAGAAATACGTTCCAAGAGGAAGCACCGACTCACCGTTATTAACCAGAACGTGGAGGTCCAGATTTTTTGCTTTGAAATTCTGCACACAATGCCGTATGGACTTCATGGAGGCCAAATTGCAGAATAAAAATTCCACTGGGAAGAAAGAAAATACATTTAGAAAGGCTTCCGCGAAGCAGTACAGTATATCACACGATAGCTATAAAATTAATCATAGACTTTTGGCAGATGAAAAAATAAAAGATTATACATTCTATTATTGAGGGCAAGCAATTCAATTTGGAGACAGCACTGAATATAAAAGACCACGCTCCAGAAATAAGGCACACTACCTCTTATTCACACATACAAGAAGAGGCCATTCTAAGGGATGACCAATGCATATTTATTAACAGAATTTTCCCGGAATGATTAATTGATGACCTATCAACTGTTTGAAGAGGCCAAGCGGTGAGTGCTGCGTCCTCTTCCTAGGCCAGTATAGTCACATTTGTAGGTCACATGGCATAGTTGCAGGGCAGTCCTGTTCATGTGAATGGGCCTGCTCTGCAATACCAAGTGTGGCCACTATACAAGGGAGGGCGCAATGCTTGGTGAGCTGGCCGCAGCACTCATAAGAGCACCACAGCATCTTCAAACAGCTGACTAGAGGTAGTGCTGGGCGTCAGACCCGCATTGATCAAATATTAAAGGGCATCTGTCAGCAGATTTGTACCTATAAACTGGCTGACCTGTGAGATGTGCACCTGGAAGCTGTAATATATGCAAATGAGCCCCTAGGAGCAACTGGGGCGTTACCATTACTCCTAGACATTCTGCTGTCTCTGCAACAGCCGCTCCCTCTGCACTTTGATTAACAGGGCCAGGTGTGATGATGTTTTACAGAGGACGCAGCAATTTCAGAGACAGCGGAGCCTCTAGGTGTAACAGTCACGGCCTCGTTGCTCCTAGACGCTCATTTGGATATATAAAAACATCATATTTCTCAGCAATGTGGGCACATATGAACATGGGACCAACATAGATGCCTTCAGCTGCCAAGAGCACATACAACAGGTCAGCCAGTTTCATAGGTACAAACCTGCTGACAGATGCCCTTTAATGACCTATCCAGAGTACAGGTCTTCAACATAGGAGTCCTGGAAAATCAATTTAACTCGTTAGGAAGACTTGTGTCTTAAAATACTGGAATTAGCTAGCAGTAAGCACATGACATTCTTTAATCAGTTAAGACCAGGCCATCTTCTTTTATTTATGGGCGGACAAATATTCGTCTATTATTTAAGTATAAGCGGGTTTGAAAGTAAAAACTTTTTCTTTTAGTCAGTTATTCAAATACATTTTGTTGTGTTTTTTATGATACATGAGGCTTTATTTTTATGTCTTTTTATTTTTGTATGTTTTAAAGCTGAGGAAATGTAAAAAAATTGAAAAAAGTCATATTTTTCTATTCTGCTTTTAATAGCAGAAAGTGCAATTGAAATACCTTAAAATTATGTCCCATTTCTCTATGATGATATATAGTCGGGCGGACTGGCCATAGACCCTATAGGAGAATTTCCCGCTGGGCCGATGACAGTGGCACACCCAGGGGGCCTCCTCACTGCCACTGGCTGTGTACATAATGATCCAATACTCTCGGGTATATATGTATCTGGCTGGATGCTGCAGATGCCCTACTGAATTCAACTGTATGGCTGTCCTCAGGATGATGATAGAGTTGAATACTATGGTGGGGCATGGGAGCTCATAGCTCCTTGCCCTGCTGTTCAGCTTCATAGGCCACAGGCCACTATATAAGACGGTGTAATGGTGCAGGGACACAGGCATTTCAGTCCAGAAAAGACAGTGGCTTGGAACAGGCATGTATTTATTTTTTTCTTTGGCCACTTGGGGGGCATACTACTGGGGGCACTATAGGGGTCATTACTAAGGAAAGTCCAGGTGGCATGCTGAAGGTAGGGCTGTCTTGGGGCGGTTTACTGCATCTTACCTCTAAAGCCAATGATCCATATTTTAATTAGAGACAATTGAAGGAGGCGGACAGAACATGGCAGCTATTGATGGCCACCAGAGAGGGGCAGTATTTTGTGCTGCACTATGGTATTGCTCACCCCATCTACTTATGTTGGCTTTCTGTCAATTTGGACATGCCTACAACATAGGGCCACTTTTATTTTTATTTTTTATTTTTTCCAGGGCTGCTTTAGGTTCTCAGTCCACCCCTGTATATAGTTTACAGTTGCCAGGGGTGAAGCTAGAAGCTGCAGTGTGGGCTATCACTGGGGTTCTTTTTATATTTGTTTGATTTTTGTTTTTTCTTACACATTGGATGTCATTTATTAAGTTCGACAAATGTAAAACTAGTTGCAAGGGGCATTTTTACAACTATTTTAATGCCGGTGTGACAATATTTTTTGCAAGGGCGTGTCGGGGAAATAGGCAAAAAAGGAGCCGAAAAAACTATGTCTGCCAGGGGCTTACGTAGTATTTTAGACAGGCACCAGGACTGCCATATATGTGCCTAATTTAAGAAGAGGCACACGCCTCATCATAAATTAACTGTATACAGTGGTAAGAAAAAGTATGTGAACCCTTTGGAATGATATGGATTTCTGCACAAATTGGTCATAAAATGTGATCTGATCTTCATCTAAGTCACAACAATAGACAATCACAGTCTGCTTAAACTAATAACACACAAAGAATTAAATGTTACCATGTTTTTATTGAACACCCCATTTAAACATTCACGGTGCAGGTGGAAAAAGTATGTGAACCCCTAGACTAATGACATCTCCAAGAGCTAATTGGAGTGATGTGTCAGCCAACTGGAGTCCAATCCATGAGATGAGATTGGAGGTGTTGATTACAGCTGCCCTGCCCTATACAAAACACACACCAGTTCTGGGTTTGCTTTTCACAAGACGCATTGCCTAATGTGAATGATGCCTCGCACAAAAGAGCTCTCAGAAGACCTACGATTAAGAATTGTTGACTTGCATAAAGCTGGAAAGGGTTATAAAAGTATCTCCAAAAGCCTTGCTGTTTATCAGTCCACGGTAAGACAAATTGTCTATAAATGGAGAAAGTTCAGCACTGCTGCTACTCTCCCTAGGAGTGGCCATTCTGTAAAGATGACTGCAAGAGCACAGCGCAGACTGCTCAATGAGGTGAAGAGGAATCCTAGAGTGTCAGCTAAAGACTTACAAAAGTCTCTGGCATATGCTAACATCCCTGTTAGCGAACCTCCGATACGTAAAACACTAAACAAGAATGGATTTCATGGGAGGATACCATAGAGGAAGCCACTGCTGCCAAAAAAAAACATTGCTGCACATTTACAGTTTGCACAAGAGCACCTGGATGTTCCACAGCAGTACTGGCAAAATATTCTGTGGACAGATGAAACCAAAGTTGAGTTGTTTGGAAGAAACACACAACACTATGTGTGGAGAAAAAGAGGCACAGCACACCAACATCAAAACCTCATCCCAACTGTGGAGTATGGTGGTGGGGGCATCATGGTTTGGGGCTGCTTTGCTGCATCAGGGCCTGGACGGATTGCTAACATCAAAAGAAAAAATGAATACCCAAGTTTATCAAGACATTTGAGAGAACTTAAGGCCATCTGTCCACCAGCTGAAGCTCAACAGAAGATGGGTGTTGCAACAGGACAACGACCCAAAGCATAGAAGTAAATCATCAACAGAATGGCTTAAACAGAAGAAAATACGCCTTCTGGAGTGGCCCAGTCAGAGTCCTGACCTCAACCCGATTGAGATGCTGTGGCATGACCTCAGGAAAGCGATTCACACCAGACATCCCAAGAATATTGCTGAACTGAAACAGTTCTGTAAAGAGGAATGGTCAAGAATTACTCCTGACAGTTGTGCACGTCTGATCTGCAACTACAAGAAACGTTTGGTTGAAGTTATTGCTGCCAAAGAAGGTTCAACCAATTATTAAATCCAAGGGTTCACATACTTTTTCCACCTGCACTGTGAATGTTTACATGGTATGTTCAATAAAAACATGGTAACATTTAATTCTTTGTGTGTTATTAGTTTAAGCAGACTGTGATAGTCTATTGTTGTGACTTCGATGAAGATCAGATCACATTTTATGACCAATTTGGGCAGAAATCCATATCATTCCAAAGGGTTCACATACTTTTTCTTGCAACTGTATATCGTAGAGCAGGGTGGACAACTAAGATCGGCATAAAAAGCCATTTTAGTAAATGTCCCCCATATTGCACCCCCCTATAAGGTCATACAAAAAATGTGCGTGTGTTTGGGCATTTTAACATCACATTATTATATATTAGCCCCAGTTACAGAGGAGATTGTGTTTCTGGACATTTACTGCTGAGCTGATCTGGGTCTGCTAACACCCAGCAGCTCCTGCGGTTAACCCGCACCCTGCAATTACATGATCAGCGGGACAGGAGCACTCATCCTGCTCCACAATCTCCATGCACACTGGACATTTTTTGTCATCTGTAACTAACCAGATTAAATATTAAGTACTGGAAATAATTTACAGTAATTTAGATGTTACAAATATTGTGATTAGCATACCAAATTGGGAAAAAATTGTTAAAAAGCATCCTGGCAGAGAATGAATGGACAGGTGACCATAACTGCTTTCTCCATTCACTTCTATAGGAGTTACTTACACAACCACGTTTGTGCTATATATTCCACAGACAGACAACCAGTGGTGTATTTACCATGCGATGGAACCCATGATGAGGGAGGAGCCCAGCGGTGAACCCCTTCTACTGCCCAACATAAATCCATAGCATTTTCCTGTAGTGACCACCAGGGGGGCCCATTGCAAGGAGATTTTTACTGCTGTATAATTCCGCAAGTAAACTGTATAGATTCTGGTGTACTGAGCTCCTCCTAGTCAGAGAAGTCAAAAAGCTCTGCTGCTACTACAGTAGCAACAGATTGAAATGCAATCTCACTTACTGTATGTGAGGATTTCTGTGGACCCAGTTATTAAACATAAGTATAAAAGCACATTCCAAAATCCATATCTGTAGCAAGAAGCAGCCCTGCTAATCTAATGAAAAGTACAGAAATTAGGGAAGGGTTCTAGAAGGAGTAGCACAGCAAGCAAGGGCAAACTCTGAAAAATTCCACCTGCTGTGTCCTCTTGCTCATTTTGCTGGTAAGTAAAATAGTGTTAATGTCCCCTAACCCCACATACTGCCCTTAGCCCCTGGTGGATGATATCCCCTGACCCTGGTAGATTTTACCTCCTGCCCTGTAGAGCTCTTCTGGTTACAAAAATTTCTGAAAGCGGTCTTGATTATGATCCTATAGCAGGCTTTGGGCGCCACATCCAAACAACACAGATCTGTTAGGCTACTTTCACATCTGTGACATGAATTCCGGCAGAGAACAGGAATTCTGCGAATGGAATGCCTACTGGCCCCATTAAGTATAATGGGGTCCAGTTGAAATCAAGCCTCATCCCATAAAAAAAATGCGAAGAATCGCCAACTGTGGTTTGTGCCCAGCCAATTCCCGGCATTGTCTGCCGGATCAGACGCCTGGAACTAGCCTTATACACACGTATGCATGAATATTAGGGCACATTTACATGGGTTGATGCACAGAGCAATTATCGGGAATGAAATTTATTCCTGATCACCTGGCATCGTCTTAAACCAACAAGGAAGCTTTAAATCATGTCCTATGGCAGGCGAAACAAAGCTCCAAAGTTAAGTAAAGGCCTTCGCTTCTACATAACTTTGGCATCTCCACCGACAGCGCAGGGATATTAAGACCAGCGTATACATCGCAGGTCTTAAAAAACATCCAAATCCTCTTGTAAACTCCCCTAAGGTAAACTATTGTGACAACATGAATATCCTCTAAACATAGTCATTGTAAGAGAACATCCCTTTCTCCCATAATTCACCTGCAATTAACCTTTTGTCAATACAATTATCAGATTTAACAGAGTACAGATGTAGCCAAAAAAAGAAGCGTTATCTCGTGACCATTGAAGCCATTGAAAGCCATTAAAAAAAGTTAATTAACATTTTCTTGGGAGTGTTTATTTAAAGCATTAAACGTTCCTTTCAGATCGGCCTTGTCATTAAATTACTGTTTGAGATTTTCATAACAGTGAGGATGGTCAATGATAGCAAAGCCACTGTCAAATCTGCTCTGATCGTTATGCTTAAACTTCTCATATTAAGTCAGCTTCATAACCTTATTATAAGCTTCAAAGACAGTAGCGATCGAATCAAAGTCATATCCTTTCTCCTTCTAAAGATAATGCAAAGTATATAAATTAAAATGACCTACCTCAGTGTCAGACTGCATTAGTACCATACCAACCTCAAGGTTCCTCCAGATATAAAAAAAAATGAAATTAGTGGCCAAGGTGTCTTCCGAATGGGCTGTCAGTATGGCCAAGATTTTGATCATGTATCTTTCCACAGTACTATGACTTCATCTTGACCAAGTTAGACAACTAGTTAGAGGGCAAAATGTGCTGAATGCATTTTCAAAGGAGATTTTCTTTACTTGGACTTTGCAATGAAGGTTAGCAAACTATAATGATGAAAAGCTCTCAGGGGATCCTGTTTCTCCTTGCAGAGACTGCCAGTTGGTGTAGGGCAGGGATGGCCAACCTGCGGCTCTCCAGCTGTTGCAAAACTACAACTCCCAGCATGCCCAGTCTGCCTACAGCCATCATAGAAACATAGAATGTGTCGGCAGATAAGAACCATTTGGCCCATCTAGTCTGCCCAATATACTGAATACTATGAATAGCCCCTGGCCCTATCTTATATGAAGGATGGCCTTATGCCTATCCCATGCATGCTTATACTCCTTCACTGTATTTGCAGCTACCACTTCACTGCAGGAAGGCTATTCCATGCATCCACTACTCTCTCAGTAAAGTAATACTTCAAGCCTACAGCAGGGCAAGGTGGGAGTTGTAGTTTTACAACAGCTGGAGAGCCGCAGGTTGGCCAGCCCTGGTGTAGAGCGTCTTAGGCCCCTTTCACACGGGCGAGAATTCCGTGCGAGTGCAATGCGTGAGTTGAACGCATTGCACCCGCACTGAATCCTGACCCATTCATTTCTATGGGGCTGTGCACACGAGCGGTGATTTTCACGCATCACTTGTGTGTTGCGTGAAAATCGCAGCATGCTCCTCTTTATGTGTTTTTCACGTAACGCAGGCCCCATAGAAATGAATGGGGTTGCGTGAAAATCGCAAGCATCCGCAAGCAAGTGCGGATGCAGTGCGATTTTCACGCACGGTTGCTAGGAGACGATCGGGATGGGGACCCGATCATTATTATTTCCCCTTATAACATGGTTATAAGGGAAAATAATAGCATTCTGAATACAGAATGCATAGTAAAATAGGGATGGAGGGGTTAAAAAAATAAAAAGAAATAAAAAAAAATTAACTCACCTTAATCCACTTGTTCGCGCAGCCGGCTTCTCTTGTCTTCATCTGTAAGCAATAGGACCTTTGATGACGTCACTGCAATCATCACATGATCGCAACCCTTCAACATGTCCCATTTAAAATGGTTATCCAAGTTAGTTTTTTTTTGTAAGGGCAGGGAAGCTAAAAATAATTTTTAAAAAAGTATACTTAGTTGCAAACCCCCTCCGTTCCAGCACTGCTCCACATCTGGCTTTGTTTTCCTTCAGCAGTGTCATGCCCGTATACTGTATGTGCCAGCTGCAGCCAATCACTGCAGACAAAAAACGTGAGGTTATGGCTGAAGCTGTGTGGAGGAATGGAACGTCCGTGCTGGAATGAAGTTAGCTCAAAATGGCGAATGGGGGGGGGGGGGGTTATTTTAATAGTGTTCCTGCTTTTTACATAAAAAATTTACTTTGTTAAAACATATTTCATGGGCTTCAAATCATGTACACAGGTACAAATGGAAACCCATGTCTACGCGGGCGGATTGGCCATAGATCCTACAGGGAAATTTCCTTGTGGGCCGATGTCTAGGAGGGACACCCAAGCCCTTCTCACGGCTGCCAGCCTGGTACATAGTGATCTATTTCTCTAAATTTAACCGTATCGACTGCTCTGTTGGGGCGGTATATTGCTTTGCACTGTGACATTGCTGGCCTACTTAATTATGTTGCCCTACCTTCTGTCAATTTGGACCCGCCTGCAACATGGGGCCACTTTTAGTGAGCAGTCCGCCCTTGCATGTCTACGACCTTTTTCTTCTTGGTTCTGAACATTTAATTTAAATTTACTTTCCTTTAATTTCTCAATCTGATCCTTGTTTTTTTTTGTCTTGGCCTAATTTCGATGATGCCACATGTACATAGCTCACATTTCACAAAGTACACAAGCTGCTGCCAAGCTCTAGGCACAAGAAGCACATTTTGCACATCTTGCAAACCCCACTATCTTGGCATAATGCCCCATGTTATTTGTGTAAAAATGGGTGCATTTATGAAAAATAAACTTGTAAATAAAATAAAAAAGAAATAAAGGCGTAATATAAACTCTTTACAATGTCACTTCGTGCCCATTGAGACTACATTATATGAAAATGTAATTAAATGTGCCAAATTGTTTTGATTTTTTTTTTTTCAATTAACTTTTTGACATTCCTCTCCACCAATAAAATCTAAAGTTGGATCACTTTTGTAAAATACGGCTTTTATGTCGGTGTGATATTTTTAGATCAGATCCCCTGTATGGTGGGTAATTTATCTTCAGATACACCAATATAAATCACTGCCTGAGACAGCATGCAGTAAACTGTACATGGCTGAGACACATGAAGCCATCCATACTGTATGTATACATTTTTTTTTTTACGGACACACAGGGAAGAAATTCATTAATGTCCAAAGTGACTATTCACGCTGCTACTGACTGGAAACCCCACTGTTTTCACACAATATTTCTGTCTGGAGAGAGACCACAGAGAGCCTAGGTTTATCATTTATCTGCACATTGAATGTGGGAGAGGAATATATTTTATGATAACATCAAAAGACAAAATGAATAATGGGAACAGAATTCAGCTGCACACTGTTCTTTGGTATTATGGCTCCATTACCCTCAGGCTGCAATAAAAATATACTGTGCACATTGACATTTAGTCTCTACACTAGAGAGGTCCACAAGAGGAGTAAGTGGGAACTTGTCCCCTCCAGTCTTTAAAGGGGCGTTCCAGGAGTACAATATTGATGAGCTATCCTCAGATTGGTGGGAGTTTGACTCTGGGCATTCCACATATCCATTGTTTGAACAGGCCATGGTGCTCTAGTGATCACTGGGGCCTCCTCACAACACACCAAGCACCACGCTGTACACTGTATAGCAGCTGTGTTGAGTTTTGCAGCCTAGGCCTATTCACTTAAATGAGACTAAGCTTCACGTAGGCCATGTGGCCGATAAAAGTGACACCACTGGCCTAGGAAGAGGCCACGGCACTCAACTTGAGCTTCAAACTGTTGATCTTGAGGGTGCCGGAAGTAGACCCTCCAATGATCTGATGTTGATGACCAATCCTGATAGGTCATCAATATTTTGTGCCCAGAAATCCCCATCAGTATTAGGCTAGTTTCACACTTGCGGCAGGACGGATCCGACATGCTGTTCACCATGTCGGATCCGTCCTGCGGCTATTTCGCCGTGCCCCCGGGCCACCGCTCCGTCCCCATTGACTATAATGGGGACGGGGGCAGAGCTCCGGCAAAGCACGGCGGTGCACAGCGAGAGGCCGCCGGACTAAAATTACTGCAGGTCAGGTTTTTTAGTCCGGCGGCTTTCGCCGTGCACCGCCGTGCTGCGCCGGAGCTCCGCCCCCGTCCCCATTTTAGTCAATAGGGACGGAGCGGCGGCCCGGCGAAATAGCCGCAGGACGGATCCGACATGGTGAACAGCATGTCGGATCCGTCCTGCCGCAAGTGTGAAAGTACCCTTAGGCCTCATGCACACGGCCGTTGTGCGGCTGTTCCGTGCATTGGGGACCGCAATTGCGGTCCCCAATGCACGGGCAACATTCGTGCAGCGGGCCGGACCCATTTAACTTGAATGGGTCTGTGGTTTGTCCGCACTGCAAAAAAAATGACATGTCATATTTATTTGCTGTGCGGAACAACTGAAAGAAACACCACAGAAGCACTCCGTAGTGCTTCCGGTGTTCCGTGACTCCGTTCCGCATCTCCGGAATTGCGGACCCATTCAAGTCAATGGGTCCGCATCCGTGATGCGTGGTGCACACGGCCGGCAGCCGTGGATTGCCGACCCGCTATTTGTCGCCCAACGGCCGTGTACATGAGGCCTTATATTATTTTTGATATGCTCTCATATGTGGATCAAGAGAGGACAGGGCAAATAGTACAGTAGTTGTATCTTGTGCAAGCTGGAAAAAAAAAAATGAAAAATGAAAAAAATTAAGAAAAAACTTTGCAAACAGCCTTTATCTTCAATATATCCTACCGTTTTGTGGCTAAAACTGCTGTGTTGATCCATGCGATTCCATGGTAACAGATAAAACCCTGTCTAGTCTGATTCTGTAGCCATACTTCTGTTTTCTATATTTACTCAAGTATACCAAACGTACAGTATATAATCAAAAAGTAGGCGATATAAATATGAAAAATGATTGTAAGCTTTGGCTACACATGGTTTATTTGTTGTTTGTTACCATGAAATGCATAAGAGCGGCAGATACTAATTACTTTGGTGCCTCTTCAGACTGTTTAGTCTATATTTATATGGTCTATTAGTTGGCTTACTTTGCACCACTTTTCTCCACACCAGGCTTGGCTTGACAGACAGGTCGAGATAGGGGAGAAGCTGGAAGGGAGTGGACACACAGTGTCCCCGTCCTGTCCATATTCAATCTTTACCACACAATATACAGATATCCACTCTACAGGCTACAGTAATAGCAATAACGATTATCTCTAGAGAGGAAGCTAATATATCAGTCCTCACAAGGCTATGTCATCAGAACAAAAAAAATGTTCTGAATGGTCTGGGTATGTAAACCATATTTTCAGCACCATAAGACACACTTTTTCCACCCAAAAGTTAGGGAAAATGGCAGTGCATCTTATAATGCAAAAACTAATGAGCTCTTCCATTAGTACAGTAGGGCGGGGAAGTGGTTAATATGGCGAGTACTGGCTTTACTCACTGCTTACAGTATTCAGAGTCAGGACGTAGTGTGTGTAAGCACGTACTATGTCCTGACGTTGTGCAACATCAGGTCACAGTGCAGCACTGCAAGAAGAGCGCGCTGGATCTCCTGAGTGAGGGCACGGTCCAAAGTAAGTTCTTTTTTTTTGTCTGATCTGAGGTCTGATGAAGATTGGGGATCCAATTTGGGGGTCTGATATGAGGTCTGATGAAGACTGAAGGTCTGATTTAGAGGTCTGATCTGAGGTCTGAAGAAGATTGGGGGTCTGATTTGAGGCCTGATGAAAAAATGTTTTTCTTATTTTCCTCTTCTAAAACCTAGATGCATCTTATGGCCTGGGAAATATAGTTAAAAAAAATTTGCATCATCATAATTGCATTGACCCACAGAATAAAGTTATCATATTACTTAAACCACACAAGGAACAGCATAAAAATAAATTGCACAAATAATGTTAACCACTTGCCATCTGGGCCGTTTGCCCCCTTCCTGACCAGGCCTAATTTTGCAAAACTGACATATCTCACTTTATGTGGTAATAACTTTGGAACGCCTTTATTTATCCAAGTCATTCAGAGATTGTTTTCTCATGACACATTGTACTTCATGATAGTCATAAATTTGAGTCAAAATATTTCACCTTTATTTATGAAAAAATCCCAAATTTACCCAAAAATTTGAAAAATTTGCAATTTTCTAAATTTCAATTTCTCTGCTTTTAAAACAGAAAGTGATACCTCATAAAATATTTATTACTTAACATTCCCCATATGTCTACTTTATGTTGGCATCATTTTGGAAATGTCATTTTATTTTTTTAGGACGTTAGAAGGCTTAGAAGTTTAGAAGCAATTCTTCAAATTTTTAAGAAAATTGCCAAAACCCACTTTTTAAGTACCAGTTCAGGTCTGAAGTCACTTTGTGGGGCCTACATAGTAGATACCCCCATAAATGACCCCATTGTAGAAACTACACCCCTCAAGGTATTCAAAACCGATTTTACGGCGGAGCTAGCGCCGGACGGAGATGGTCGCATAGTTTCCTGCTCTCCTAGGAGGCTCGTTTATAACACCAGCTTACATTAGCACATTTGGGCGAGAATGGTGAAAATCGGCAACCAGAAGCAAGGTGATCACCCCACCAACCCTAAAGGACAGATTCCCCCTGGAGATATGGAGAAGTTCCTCAAGAAAGCGGCTGCAACGGTCGCAGCGAGGGAAACTAAGATGGCGCCGACGCCACAGCCTAAAGCGCTGAAGCGGGCTCCAGCCCTCTCGGAAGAAGAGAGTGAAACGGAGGACACCCAGGTCAGTTCTGACCTACCCCTTACTAGAAAATATCTAGACCGAGCCCTGAGCAGGGTCATGGAACCCATCCTCACAGAAATTTCAGCGTTCAGGCAGGAGGTACGGCATATTGGGGACAGGGTAGAGACTTTAGAATTACACCAAACGGCGTCCCTGAATCATCATACAGCAGTGTCGGATGCCCTGCGCCGCTGCTCAAATTATCTAAATGATATGCATAACGCAATTGAAGACCAAGAAAACAGAGGGCGCCGGAACAATTTAAGGTTCCGTGGGATACCAGAAGCGGTACTACCAGGGGATATACCGGCGGCTGTCCTAGCTATCTGCAGCTCATTACTGGGCCCCGACTTCCCGCAAGACGTGGTCATCGAACGGGCGCGCAGGGCCCTTCGTCCGAAACCTAAGCCCTCTGAGCCACCCAGGGATGTCATTTTCAAATTTTTAAACTTCCCGGTAAAATCCGCCATCTTGGAAGCAGCCCGCAATAGTGCCGACTTGTCTTATGAGGACTCTAAGTTGGAAATTTATCAAGATTTGGCCCCCTCTACTCTGAAAAAATGCAGGGCGCTCAAACCTCTGACCGACTGGCTCCGGTCCAACAAAGTCCTATACCGTTGGTCCTATCCCTTTGGACTTGCGTTCTCCTTTGCTGGGAAAAAAGTCTTCATCACGTCCTTTACAGATCTACAAGCCACTTATGACCTCTTGAAAGTTGACCCTATGCCGATTGAGAACTGGGAACTTTTTCAGGACTTACGTGACCTTCCGGATCTTCCTAAAACGGTTCCATTTGAAATCTTACGTACCCCGAAGTCCTCCAGATCCAAGAAAAGAGGCCTACAGCTTACTCCTAGAAGCCTTTCCCAGGATCATCAGGCTAAACTGCAGTAGTTCTTGTCTGCATGATTGGCGCAAATGTTTAACCGTTTCTCCTGAGCAGGTTCAATAATGTCATGTCAGTAACTTGGCTTAATATTAGATATGATGCCAGCGTTAACATGCCGGCTATACCGCTCAGGCAGACTCATTCTCCCTGATAAACCATTGGCCCCATTTGAGGTGTTATTTGACCTCCTTTTCGGTCACTAGACCACATTTCCCCCACATGTATGCAGTATATTCAAATATGCTGACTTATTCTTTGTTTGTATTCTTATGTTCTGTTCTATGTTTTCACCCCGTTTTTTCTCCAAGGTATACGACACTCAAACTTGCTGCATGCGATCCCTGCCGCATCTTGATTCAGTTTGTTCACCTAGAGACAAGACCACACATTACCCATCCCCTCTCTTGGAGGAGACATCTCCGGCTCAGAGGTAACTCCACTTACATCTCACCAAATGGCTGATTTATACATTGCTTCTTACAATGTTAAGGGCTTTCACTCCCCTTCCAAAAGGAGCCAGGTCTTTACCATTCTAAGAAAAGCCAAAGTTGAAGTGGTGTTCCTCCAAGAGACACACTATAGTTTTAACCAGTACCCCAATATGCAGTTTTCCTATTACTCAGACTGGTACCACTGTGGGGGCAATTCGACCGCATCATGTGGGGTTAGTATAGGTTTTCATAGAAAGATTCCATTTAAACTCATTGACCAAATACTTGACCCAGATGGAAGGTATATCTTGATAAAGGGTTCTATAGGCCAACAAATATACACCTTTGCAAATATATACGTTCCTAATTTCAATCAGTCCCAATGGATAGCTAACATGGTTCCAATTATTAACCCTTTTAAAGAAGGTATTGTGATAATGGGAGGTGATCTGAATGTTGCACTACTCCCGCAATTAGATGTATCATCTCACAGATCGTCCCTCTCCGGCAAGTCTCTCAAATCTATCAGGAATAACCTCTGGAATCTTCATTTGGTTGACTCCTGGCGCTCCCACCATCCCAATACCCTTGACTACACCTTTTATTCCTCAGCCCACGACACATACCATAGGCTGGACTACCTGTTTATCTCTAAGGAACACCTCCATCTGTGTAGCACAGCCTCGATAGGTTCCATACATTTGTCAGACCACTCCCCTGTATTTATTCAGATATTAGCTCCCACAAAAAACCCATCATGTTTCAATTGGCGTCTGAACGAGACCCTATTAGGTTCCCAAGACTCAATAGACCAAATTTCCAAACACTTAGCGGACTATTTCTCCCTAAATAAATGTTCGGATATCTCTACTAACACACTTTGGGACGCCCACAAGCCGGTCATCAGGGGCCACTTCATCAACATTGGGTCTTATAAAAAGAAACTTCAAGAAAAAGCCATAGATGAAGTCCTCAAAAAAATCCAGAGTCTGGAGTCTTGTCATAAATCATCCACCTCTGACTCCCACCTAAAAGAACTATCAGAAAATAGAGCGAAACTTAAATCTCTTCTATCATCCAAAGCAGCTAAATATTTCATGAGCACTAAACACAAGTTCTTTGCCCACGGTGATAAGGCCACTAAATTTCTGATGAGCAGGATTAAGGGGAGAAGGTCTTCTAACTACGTCCATCAACTATCTACAACCGATGGTAAACCGATTTTCTCCCTCTCTCAGATCACTGCGCAATTTCGGACTTATTATAATAACCTTTATAATCTCCCCCCCCCCCCCCCCCCCCGAGTCGCCTGAGAAGAGAGCATCTGTTATAGGAAGCTTTCTAGACTCTTCTAAAGTTCCCTATCTTTCCCCTGATCAAAAACTAAAATTGGAAGCTCCTTTCACCATTATGGAACTTAAAAACGCCTTGTCACAAATGCCGTTAGGTAAGAGCCCTGGCCCGGACGGTCTTCCTCTTTCATATTATAAAACCTTTCAGGAACTCCTCCTCCCCTATCTCCTAGAAGTCTGTAACCGGTCACTGTTAGGTAGCCCTCTATCTAGAGACATGACCATGGCGCATATCTCCCTTATACCAAAAGAAGGGAAAGATCCCAAACAATGCTCCAACTATAGACCCATATCCCTCCTAAACATAGACCTCAAGCTCCTGGCCAAAATGTTAGCCAATAGACTAGCTATCCTTCTCCCCTTCCTCATACACGGGGACCAGGTTGGCTTTATCCGCACCAGAGAGGGCAAAGATAACACGGCCAGGGTGATTAATACCCTCTGTCACGCCAAAAGACTTTCTTCCCCTTTGCTTCTCCTTAGTACGGATGCGGAGAAAGCATTCGATAGGGTAAACTGGCAATACCTAAAACATACTCTGATGAGGTTTGGCCTTCCTGGTCCCTTTGTACAGGCAACTTTCGCCATGTATGAGCAAGCATCAGCAAGGGTACAAGTCAACGAAAACCTCTCTGTTCCATTCCCGATAAGCAATGGGACTAGACAAGGCTGCCCCCTCTCACCTCTCCTATTCATTCTAGCACTAGAACCCCTTCTTGCCAACATAAGGCTTGACGGGGAGATTTGAGGTCTATGTTTGGGAGGCAGGGAACAGAAAGTTGCAGCTTTTGCAGACGATGTCCTAATGATGACGATTAATCCTAAAGTCTCCCTTCCACGATTTCAAAGTCACCTTAATAGTTTTAGCCTAGCCTCAGATTTCAAAATTAATGCTAGCAAATCCCTGGTACTCTGTATGGGAATATCCCAAACCACAAAGAACCTGCTGATGGTAGATTCACCATTCAATTGGTCCTCAACAACAATCACATACTTGGGGGTCAAGTTGAGCTCTAATATACACAACCTCTTTTCTCTCAACTATATCCCCCTCAGAAAGTCAATTTTCGATGCCATCGACAATTTGGCACGATCCAACCCAACCCTCTCTTGGTTTGGCCGCAAGAATCTCCTTGCATCCTTAATCCTTCCTCGCCTTACCTACTTACAACAAGTGTTACCTATCCCAGTTCCCAAACAATACTATGATCAAATCACTAAAAAGTTCAGAACATTTATCTGGAATGATAGGAGGGCGAGACTTTCGTTCTCCCTACTCACCAAGCCTAGACATGCGGGAGGGATCGGTCTGCCCAACCCTGAAATCTATGGTAGGGCTATCCTACTGGCCCGATTGGTCGCTTGGCTGCGCCCCTCCCCGCCCTCCCTCATAGTGGAAACAGAGGTGGATATTTTGAAGAAATCCCCCAGAGCACTGCTCCTAGGCTCTCAAACAGTTTTTCCAGGACAATTCTCTCATTACCCAATAATAAAAGCCACACTAGAGGCTTGGAAATGGTTCTCTTCCTCGCACTGCTCTATTCCATATCCTTCCCCTCTCCTGACAGTGAAAGACATAATTGACACAGCCCCCTCCCCTATAAAATCTGCGACCTCTCAAGGACTTAAGTCCTCATCTATATACATTAACACTCTGGCACTTCCTTCGGGTGAATGGCCGGACCCTCAAGCAACAAATACCATCTTAAACCCTCACCCATGTGATATCTTTACCATCGCATACCTAAGTGCTTACTTGAAACAACATATTAATATAGGGGACCTATCACGCCCCATAGTTTGGTTCGAGTCGATCATCTCTCTCCACCCCACACCTAGGAAATTAATATCATTGATTTATAGTAAGTTGCGCTTACCGCCTATGTTTGCCAAACCGTCATTTGTGAGATGCTGGGAAAAAGACCTTAATATAGTTTTCCCGTTCAATAGCCTACCCGGTCTCCTGAGCTCTCCTCATGGTGCCTCCCGCTGCGTTCGAATCCAGGAAAATAGCTATAAGATCCTTACCAGATGGTATAACACGCCTGACAAAACATCACTATACTCTGAATCTGCTTCAGACGCTTGCTGGAGGCACTGTGGGGAAAAAGGAACTTTCTTCCACATTTGGTGGACCTGTCCCAGCATACACAGATGGGGGGTGGAGATTTTTGCTTGCTCTAACAAGATTTGTGGGACTTCTATACCGCCATCTCCGCTGCTTGCTCTCCTATCCCTCTCTCCTGACGATCAGATGGTGAAGCCGCCATACGTTTTTGCGCAAATGCTAATGGCTGCTTCCCAAGCATTGGCTACAATCTCAGGTTCCAGCCATGGATGATTGGATCCAAAAAATGGACCAAATCCATAGGTTTGAAGAACTCTCTTCTTGGCAAATGCGATCTCATGACATATTCCTCCAAAAATGGCTCCCCTGGTCGAGGTTCAGAAACCCCCAATAGTGGGATGAACTCCTGGCCTCCTACTCTCTGACCCTTGAATCTGTGGATTTTTCCTTACCATAGATGATCTCCCCTGGGTTGGTCTCCTGCCTTGGCGGTCGTTAGGTATGAGAGCATACTCTGAGCCTCAGGCAACCATACATAGAGGCCAGACTCTCTTCCCTCTTGACCTATGCCCTGATAGGAGATATGCCTTAACTTACGCCATTGAGTTCTCTTGCCATTCCTCCGGGTTGTACTGCCTTTACACATTTACATGCTCTTGTCTCTTCCATAACATAGCCTTACTTGTCTATGTGATGTTTTAGGTGTTCATAATGTGAATCTTGAATCTTTACTGTATCATTTGCTCAATCGCAAAGTATTTTATTTTCTCTATTCTTTGTAACCAGCCAGGCCTGCGTGCCTATACCTTGATACCTTGTCACCCCTTGTTGGTTAATGTTGGAAAAACCAATAAAAATTTAATTTAAAAAAAAGAAACGATTTTGCAAACTTTGTTAACCCTTTAGGCGTTCCACAAGAATTAAAGGAAAATGGAGATCAAATTTTTAAATTTCACTTTTTTGGCAGATTTTCCATTTTAATCCAATTTTTTCTTTAACACATCGATGGTTAACAGCCAAACAAAATTCAATATTTATTACCCAGATTCTGCGGTTTACAGAAACACCCCACATGTGGTCATAAACTGCTGTATGGGCACACGGCAGGGTGCAGAAGAAAAGGAACTCCACATGGTTTTTAGATGCCATGTCCCATTTGAAGCCCCCTGATGCACCCTTACAGTAGAAACTAGGGATCGACCGATTATCGGTTTGTTTTACCGATATTATCGGCCGATATTCAGGATTTTGAACGTTATCGGTATCGGCTTCTATTTTGCCAATATACCGATAACGTATTGGGAACACAGAACGCGCTGCTCTCAGCGCTCTCTGTGTTCCCTCAGCAGCACAGGGGAGAAGGATGCAGTGTCTCCCTCCCCCTGTGCTGCTGCTGCCGCCAATGACAGGAGAGAAGACAGAAGAGGAGGGGAGGGGCTGTGGCCACCGCTCCACCAATGAAGATGAGTCTTTCATTAATTCATATACAGGAGGCGGGAGCTGGCTGCAGGATCACATAGCCGGCTCCCGACCTCTATGAGCAATAGCTGCGATCTCCGGTAGTTAACCACTTAGGTGCCGCGGATCGCAGCTAACGCTCATAGAGGTCGGGAGCCGGCTAAGTGATTGTGCAGCCAGCTCCCACCTCCTGTATATGAATGAGAGACTTATCTTCATTGGTGGCGCAGTGCGCCCCCCCCCCCCAAGCCCCCCAGTATTAATCATTGGTGGCGCAGTGCGCCCCCCACCCCCATCCCAATAGTAAAAACATTGGTGCGCCCCCCCCCCAGTTTTACTCATTGGTGGCAGTGGCCACAGGATCCCCTCTCCCCTGCTCCTCCGATCGGAGCCCCAGCAGTGTAAGCCTGGGGCTCCGATCGGTTACCATGGCAGCCAGGACGCTATTGAAGCCCTGGCTGCCATGTTCAGCTCCATGCTGCTGTGTGCACAAAGCACAGAGCAGCAGGGACAGTGAGATCCTATTCACCCTGATAGAGCTCTATCAGGGTGAATAGGACAAGGGTTCTAGACCCTAAGGGGGCTAAAAGTTAGTAAAACAAAACAAAAAAAACCCACAAAAATATTAAGTATAAATGAAAAAGATTTACAAAAAAAAATAAAAATACACGTTAACAATAAACATTAATTTTCAGCAGATTTGTGTAGGAAATATATTTTTTCTCAAAAATGAAAATTCCCAGAATATCGGTATAAATTATCGGCTATCGGCCTGAAAATTCACAAATTATCGGTATCAGTATTGGCCCTAAAAAATCAATATCGGTCGATCCCTAGTAGAAACTCCCAAGAAGTGACCCCATTTTGGAAACTAGGGGATAAGGTGCCAGTTTTATTAGTACTATTTTTGGGTGCATATGATTTTTTGATCATTCATTATAACACTTTATGGGGCAAGGTGACCAAAAAATTGGTTGTTTTAGCACAGTTTCTATTTATTTATTTTTACAGCGTTCACCTGAGGGGTTCAGTCAAGTGACATTTTTATAGAGCAGATTGTTACGGACGTGGCGATACCTAATATGTATACTTTTTCTCATTTATTAAAGTTTTACACAATTTTTTTGTTTCAAAAATGCTATTATGTTTTAATGTGTCCATGTTCTGAGAGCTATAGTTTTTTTATTTTTTGAGAGATTTTCTTATGTAGGGGCTCATTTTTTGTGGGATGAGGTGACGGTTTTATTGGTACCATTTTGTGGGACATACGCGTTTTTGATCACTTGGTGTTGCACCTTTTGTGATGCAAGGTGACAAAAATTGCTTGTTTTGACACAGTTTTTTTTTTTTTTTTTACGGTGTTCACCTGAGGGGTTAGCTCATGTGATATTTTTATAGAGCTGGTTTTTACGGACGCGGCAATACCTAATATGTATACTTTTTTTTATTTGTTTCACTTTGACACAATAATAGCATTTTTGAAACCAAAAAAATGATGTTTTAGTGTCTCCATGTTCTAAGAGCTATAGTTTTTTTATTTTTTGAGAGATTTTCTTATGCAGTGGCTCATTTTTTGCGGGATGAGGTGACGGTTTTATTGGTACCATTTTGTGGGACATAAGCGTTTTTGATCACTTGGTGTTGCACCTTTTGTGATGCAAGGTGACAAAAAATTTTTACAGTGTTCACCCGAGGGGTTAGCTCATATGATATTTTTATAGAGCTGGATTTTACGGACGCGCCAATACCAAATATGTCTATTTTATTTTATTTTTTCTATTTGTAATATTTTTTTTTTATTCCTTACTTGGGGACTTTATTTTTTTTACATGTGAAACTTTTTTTATTTTATTTTTTCAACCCTTTATTATTTATTTATTTTTTTACACTTTTCGTCCCCCATAAGGTCATACAAGACCTCTGGGGGACATTTGCTTCCCTTTTTCTTTTTTTTTTTCACTGTTGATTTCTCCTGTAACTGGGGCTGACATAGTAGCCCCAGTTACAGAAGAAATGCACCCCCCAGAGAGGCTGTACAGCATAATTCTGCGCTGTACAGCCTCAGAGCAGGGCTGATCGAGGTCTGTGAAAGACCTCACACAGCCCCTGCACTCTTCCTGCTCTGCATACACAGTGCTTGGTGAGCGCTGTGTCTGCAGCGATCCAGAAGGCAGGGACACCTGGGAACTGTCCCTGCCTTCTCTAAGGGTTGCCCTGCTGTCACTGACAGCGGGCAACCCGATCAGCAGCTGCACGATTAGCGTGCAGCTGCAGTTTCTGAACGGACGTTTTAAAACGTGCGTTCAGAAATAGAGATCCACCGATAGGACGTTTATATCCTATGGGCGGACGGGAGGTGGTTAAAGGGATTCTGTCAGCAAGATTTTCGATATAGAGCTGTTCATATCATCCTATCGGTCTCCTTTATCTAATTAAAAATATACTAGTTTTACCCCCACCTGTCCTTTCATTTTTGATAAAAGTCGGATTTATATGCTAATTACCTTACTAAGGTGCTGTCTTTCTGGCTGTTTGTGCCCAGCAGCACCCCTTATCTCGTAGCCCAGCGCCGCCCCACTGCTAATTATTCACTCCTCTCATCGCCGATGGTGCGCGGTAATATTGCGCATGCACCCTGAATCGACAGGTCAGCGCCTGCAAGTGAAGTGCGCAGACATACTGGCCCATGCGCACTTCGTTTGCCGACACTGGTCCCAGGACACCGCGCGGGCGATGACCAGTGGATCCAGGGCGCATGCGCGAGATTACGGCTCACCATCGGAGATGAGAGGAGTGAATAATTAGCAGTGGGGCGGCGATGGGCTACGAGATAAGGGGCGCGGCTGGGCACAAACGGCCGGAGGGACAGCCCCTTGGGCACGTTAGTAAGGTAATTAGCATATAAATAAAACAGATTTTTATCAAAACAGGTGGGGGTAAAACTAGTATATTTTTATTTAGATAATGGAGACTGATAGGATGATATGAACAGCTCTATATTGAAAATCTTGCTGACAGAATCCCTTTAAAGGCTACATAAACCTTTGGGAGCAATTTTTTTTAAATGACTGCATTGAGCTAAAAATCTTTTTTTTTTTCAACTTGTCTTTATTAAATAATATTGAGTTGTTCTGTCACAAAGGGTTAACTGTTTTTCTAGCTGTGTGAATCTTACTTTCGCTTTGTTCTGGTCATCTAATAACCCTGATCTCTGAATTACTAAAAGGACATAAACACGTAGTTAAGCCACATTCTTATCAACATAAGAATTTAGCTATAATGAGTGTTTAGAGATAAGAGATAAGGAGCCCATCAGGTGAGCTGCCTGATGGAACAGAGGGAAAATACAGATCCTGCTACGAGAGCATCTCAGTCCTGTACATAAAGACCAATTGAAAAAATATTTTTTAGCTGAAAATTAGTACAATGCAATAATAAAAGGGTGAACATAGCATTTAAGATTGCAGTTTTTTTATATTTCCAAATAAAAATAAAATAAGTTATTTAATAGACTATACATTGATAAAGTATATGGAATTCAATTCCAAAATATTCAGAAGTGCTGTGCAGATATTGCCATCACTCACATCATTAAGATGTCCACAGAGTAGACCATAAATATTCGATTGGTGGGGCACTGACACTTTCCCACCGATCAGCTATTCTGCAGTAGCTCCAGAGGCAGAAGTTGGTGCTGGAATTACAGACTCATCTATTATGTGTAGTAGACAGAACTGGTCACCGCAGGACTGCTCCCACAGAAGTGAACAGGAGCAATGTTACAGAAACCAGCTCTATCCACTACGCATAGTGGATGAAGATGCAGTCCATGCACCAACTTTGCTGGAGCTACTGTAGAACAGCTGAGTGGAAGGAGTGTGACGTGTCAGACCCCACCAATCAAATATTGATTGCTTAACCTGAAGATAGACCTTAATATAAATGGACCAGAAATCCCCTTTAACAGCTATACAGTCATGTGAAAAAATTAGGACACCCTTTGAAAGCATGTGGTTTTTTGTAACATTTTTAATAAATGGTTATTTCATCTCCGTTTCAACAATACAGAGAGATTAAAGTAATCCAACTAAACAAAGAAAACTGAAGAAAAGTCTTTTCAAGATCTTCTGTAAATGTCATTCTACAAAAATGCCTATTCTAACTGAGGAAAAAGATAGGACACCTTTGCCCCTAATAGCGAGTGTTACCTCCTTTGGCTGAAATAACTGCAGTGAGACGGTTCTTGTAGCCATCTACCAGTCTTCGACATCGGTCTGAGGAAATTTTACCCCACTCCTCAATGCAGAACTTTTTCAGCTGTGAGATGTTTGAGGGGTTTCTTGCACGTACAGCCCTTTTCAAGTCACCCCACAGCATCTCAATGGGATTCAAATCTGGACTTTGACTTGGCCATTCCAGGACTCTCCATTTCTTCTTTTTCAGCCAATCTTTGGTTGATTTACTAGTATGTTTTGGGTCATTGTCATGTTGCATGGTCCAGTTCCGCTTCAGCTTTAATTTTCTAATTGATGGTCTCACATGTTCTTCAAGCACCTTCTGATACACAGTAGAATTCATCGTGGATTCTATGATGGTGAGCTGACCAGGTCCTGCTGCAGCAAAGCAGCCCCAAACCATGACACTTCCACCTCCATGCTTCACAGTTGGTATGAGGTTCTTTTCTTGGAATGCTGTGTTTGGTTTACGCCAAACATGTCCTCTGCTGTTGTGTCCAAATAATTCAATTTTGGACTCATCTGTCCAAAGAACATTATTCCAGAAGTCCTGGTCTTTGTCAACTTTATCTCTGGCAAATGTCAGTCTGGCCTCGATGTTTCTCTTGGAAAGCAAAGGTTTCCTCCTTGCACACCTCCCATGCAAGTTAAACTTGTACAGTCTCTTTCTGATTGTAGAGGCATGTACTTCTACATCAACAGTAGCCAGAGCCTGCTGTAGTTCTCGAGATGACACTTTAGGGTTTTTGGAGACCTCTTTTAGCATCTTGCGGTCTGCTCTTGGGGTGAACTTGCTGGGGCGACCAGTCCTGGGCATGTTGGCAGTTGTTTTGAAAGCCCTCCACTTGTAGACTATCTTCCGGACAGTGGAATGGCTGATTTCAAAATCTTTTGAGATCTTTTTAAATCCCTTCCCAGACTCATAGGCTGCTACAATCTTTTTTCTGAAGTCCTCTGACAGCTCTTTTGCTCTCACCATGGTGCTCACTCTCACTTCAACAGTCAGGAGCACACCAAACTAAATGTCTGAGGTTTAAATAGGGCAAGCCTCATTCAACATGCAGAGTAACGATCTACTAATTATGTGCACCTGGTGTGAGATCTGAGCCAATTTAAGAGGGAATACATGTGAGGGTGTCCTATCTTTTTCCTCAGTTAGAATAGGCATTTTTGTAGAATGACATTTACAGAAGATCTTGAAAAGACTTTTCTTCAGTTTTCTTTGTTTAGTTGGATTACTTTAATCTCTCTGTATTGTTGAAACGGAGATGAAATAACCATTTATTAAAAATGTTACAAAAAACCACATGCTTTCAAAGGGTGTCCTAATTTTTTCACATGACTGTAACTAAATATTTCTTGGAGTAGCAACATGTTTTTTGGCATTATTTGTGAATAACACATTTCTTTTTATATCATTTATGCTTATTTTTTGGCTAGTTTGAAAAAAAATAGCAAAAAACTATTACATTTTAGCTACTTAGTTTCTGGTAATAATAGTATTAACCCGATACAGTTAAACTCCAGTCTCATTTTCTACCATGAATTTTGATATACTGTATTAGATGTCCAAATTCAGGTAATCAGGTCTTCGCTAGTGTTTGGACCGCGATTACAGAAGGGATAATTTTTTTGTGGTGGGTTATTTTTTATGTAGTTTAATAGATTTTTTATTAATTTTTTTATAATCTATCCCTCAAAAGGTCAGACAGGATCTAATTAAATATACATGCTTTTTGTAACTATGGACCCAGTAAAGGAGGAAATCTTCCCAGTTGCAGTGATAATCGTCACTGTTGGAGCTGTGCCGGATCTAGTTAGACCTCCCAGTATTCTTCTAGTATCAGAATCCAGCGATCTAGTGACCAATGACATGACCTGCCTCTATTCTGTAAAACAGAGAAGAGAGCGAAACTGGCTTCTGTATTCTCCACATGGTCCCTAGCAGTCTTTAACAGTGGAGCCCGATCACTTGAACAGCCAGCTAAAGCCCATGCCATACTAGGGTACCGACTTAAGGGACTGGGATTGATCACCATAAATATATGGCAGGCAGTCCTTAACCAATTTAAAAAATCACTTTGTGTACAATGAAAATGTCAACGGTATCTATAGAAGTGTTGAGGTGCTTGATAAATGAGGAGTAAAAGCAGGCATGCTCAACCTGCGGCCCTCCAGCTATTGTAGAACTACAACTCCCACAATGCCCTGCTGAGGGTTGATAGCTGTAGGCTGTTTGGGCATGCTGGGAGTTGTAGTTTTGCAACAGCTGGAGGGCCGCAGGTTGAGCATGCCTGTGTAAAAGCATTGATAAATTAGCCCTACTATATCTGGCGTCATCAAAACAAAGCAATCACAAAAACATAGCAAGCAAAAAGAACACCGCACACCTCCAAAGACACTCCATCCCAGCTGGCATTATACTGTTGGAGTGCATTTCTGCAGCAGGCCCTGAAAGGCTTGTAAATAGGTTTGATAGGTTCAATGCACACAAAAAAAAAGGTCTGTTAATGAGTGTAAAAAGTTAAGTAAATGTTACACAATAAAACCCATCCAAGAGGTGAAACACATTTTGTGTACAATCAAATTCATGGACAATACACATATTCAGATTGCACGCGGGCGTCCAAGAGCTGCTGCCGGCTCATTAATCCAAAAGCTTAAAAAGACCAAAGTACCATTTAGAAGAAATCACAGAGTAACAAATGCTTTTAAGCTAATTAAGAGCTCTTTAAGCAAGACACAAGAATTTGCAGATGGTGATCCATTCTCCTAGCTGTATGTTTCTGTGGCAGGCAGTTCTGGCTTTTCTACATGTCAGTAATTGGGATGATATTGGCAAGTTAGTAATTAAAATATATTGGCATATTCATAATTAGAAAAGTATAAGAACTGTACATTCCAGCTAGCAAAAATCTTATCTAAACAAAAATCTATCAAAAGACTTTATTACTGCCAGTTGGAAGGGAAATTGCTTGTTCGTTAATAATTCCAAGAATCTAATCAGTAAATGAAAATTAAAATGTGTCATTTATACCTAATCACAAAGCCACTAATTTCAGTAATAGAAAAGAAATAAGATTTCACTTTTCTAATACCATGTTGTCAAGATCACATATATAGTAAATACACTGAACAAAAATATAAATGCAACACTTTCGGTTTTGCTCCCATTTTGCATGAGCTGAACTCAAAGATCTGAAACATTTTCTACATATACAAAAGACCCATTACTCTCAAATATTGTTCACAAATCTGTCTAAATCTGTGTTAGTGAGCACTTCTCCTTTGCCGAGATAATCCATCCCACCTCACAGATGTGGCATATCAAGGTGCTGATTAGACAGCATGAATATTGCACAGGTGTGCCTTAGACTGCCCACAATAAAAGACCACTCTGAAATGTGCAGTTTGATCACACAGCACAATGCCACAGATGTCACAACGTTTGAGGGAGCGTGCAATTGGCATGCTGACTGCAGGAATGTCTACCAGAGCTGTTGCCCATGCAATGAATGTTCATTTCTCTACCATAAGCCATCTCTAAAAGCATTTCAGAGAATCTGGGAGTACATCCAACCGGCCCCACAACCGCAGACCACGTGTAACCACACCAGCCCAGGACCTCCACATCCAGCATGTTCACCTCCATAATTGTCTAAAACCAGCCATCCGGACAGCTGCAGCAACAATCAGTTTGGATAACCAAGGAATTTCTGCACAAACTGTCAGAAACCATCTCAGGGAAGCTCATCTGCATGCTTGTTGTCTTTATCGGGGTCTGGACCCGACTGCAGTTAATCGTCGTAACCGACTTGAGTGGACAAATGCTCACATTTGATGGCATCTGGCACGTTGGAGAGGCGTTCTGTTCACGGATGAGTCCCGGTTTTCACTGTTCAGGGCAGATGGCAGACAGCGTGTGTGGCGTCGTGTGGGTGAGCAGTTTGTTGACATCAACGTTGTGGATCGAGTGGCCCATGGTGGTGGTGGGGTTATGGTATGGGCAGGCGTATGTTATGGACGACAAACACAGGTACATTTTATTGATGGCATTTTGATTCTCCCGCCCCCCGTGTGGGCAGTCTAAGGTGGGATGGATTATCTCGGCAAAGGAGAAGTGCTCACTAACACAGATTTAGACAGATTTGTGAACAATATTTGAGAGTAATGGGTCTTTTGTGTATGTAGAAAATGTCTCAGATCTTTGAGTTCAGCTCATGCAAAATGGGAGCAAAACCAAAAGTGTTGCGTTTATATTTTTCTTCAGTGTAGTATTAGTGTATATATAGTACAGTATTATATTACACTGTTTTAAAAAGGAATGTTTTTTTTCTATGAAGTATAAATTATTTAGGGACACAAATTCCTATTTTCCATTTTGTTTTTGTTTTCTAACTGTATGCTTTTTTAAATTCTATTTTCTGAACATGATTATGGGGGCAGCCATCTTACCTGAGCTGTTCTTAAACAGGAAATTACAATATTTACTTGTCAAAGGTAGAAGTCACTATGAATCAAGATTGTAGAACATAAAGTAGTGGTCTCAGGCAGAGATTTCTCTAGAGGGGTTACCCGGATAACGTGTTGCGGCGGGGTTACCAAAAAGCACTCTTAACACCTTGTGCTAATCTTCTGTTCCCCAAGGAGAAACTGATTGGGGATCACAAGATTCACCTGATTGCCACGTTTGACAGAATGTCTGACAAAGTCAGGAAGGTTTTGAATAAACATTGGTCTATCCACCTTATGGATCCGGATATGCAAGGTACTGTACACGAGTATCCACAGATCACCTTTAGGAGAGGACAAAGTCTTGGTTCACAGCCACTACTCCGCAGGACCCGTGAGTGGTACCTGGTTGGATCGCAAGCTGCAAGGCTGCTTCAGGTGTGATGGCTGTGGGGCTTATAGCACGCTGAAATCCTCCAAGACATTCCCGAGTACCAATTTACAGTGTTCCTTTGAAATTTGTGATTTTATCACTTGTCGCAGTTGTGGTGTGATTTATAAGATAACATGTGAATGTAAGATCGAATACATAGGCAAAACGAAAAGGGAATTACGCATACGTATAGGGGAACATCTTGGAGACATAGCCGACAACAGGGATACAGCAGTATCTAGACATGTACACGAATGCCATGATGGGAATCCAAGATGTATAAGCGCTATTGGGATGAAGTTGGTCAGTCAACCGTTAAGAGGGGGGACTGGGATTGAATCCTCTTGCAGCACGAAACACGAGGGATTTTTCGGTTGCGTACTGGCTTGAATGAGCAGCTAAATTATCGCTGCTTTATTTAAAATCTCTCCTATAAGATACCCTTGACTAATAGTAGAACAACAATAATGGTAGGACCAAGGTTGAAGGTTTTACTTCATGCTTTATTATGTCCCACAACAATTTAGGAATAGCACCTCTCAAGGAATACCACCGGTTGAGCTGCGTTTATTTGCAATTTTAATATGACCCGATATTCCACCTCATTGTAGCTGACTTACTTAGGCCCTTCATATGATTCGATCCCTTTACCCCTGGGACTAAGTTACTATGTATACATTGACGCTGCAAATGTCTCTAAATATAACACGGTCTGTATTAAAGACCGTTCTGGCACTGGTTGCTGGGGACGCGCCCGGTATGCCTAGCAACCAATGTCAGCTGATTGCACTGCTGAACAGCGTGTTCGGACGCGCTGACGTTACCCTATGTGAGTCGCGTCCTGTGACGTCCCTGTCGGGTGCGCGCATCAGCGCACATGCGTGGATGATCATCATTCGTCACGCGCTGCTGCGCTATGATGCTGGACGCCTGACAAGCTGCCGCCTCGTCTTGGGATAATGAGGCATTTAAAAACTGGCGCGGAATACAGCGCGGGCGCGATCTATTGCCCGTGGCTAGCAACATGCCCCGTATATGTAGTTGAGGAGCTTCATCTAGTACTCCCTTTCCCACTTGTCCATATACATAACAGACGATCATATGGGTGTGTTATAACTGGTATCACCAGATAGTCTATTTTTAAAGTTCTAGTTAAATACCCCCTGATGATTTTTCCAATATGAAACGTGCATGTAGGGAGCGGGACTAGATTAGGGTCAACCAGGGCCAGTTCACAGGGAGAGGTTCCTGACGGGGTCGCCCTTTTAAGGACGAGTGCCCTGTGGTTAGGCTGCTCCTGATATTTAGTAATCAGGGTCTCAGTTTAGGATTACACCACAGGGCTACAATAGGGCTTATACTGACCCCGCGGCCTCCAGCAGCCAATGGTCCGATTGGAGCAATACAACTCTGACTTCATCAGGACACAGACTGCACCCTGGATTTTGACGACGGAGCGGTAGGACTATGGTTTTCAATCCTAAGTGCCGCCGTGCACCTTTATCTTATGTTTATTGTCTGGGTGCCGCCGTGCACATTTGTCTTTACTACCGCTGGTTTTAATCTCATCATTATTTTGTATGATTTATATATTTAGGGCCTATCCATTTTAAAGGTATTAGTAAAAGTTATGTTTTAATACAACAAATGACCACTACTTTATGTTCTACTGAGCTGTTCTTAACAGCATTTAGAGATATGCTTAACAGCAGCCACATGGACCACAGGCCACAATGAACAAGACATGTTCACTGATTTCTAAGGGAGAGTCTTCTAAACATGTCCATGCCATTATGGCTCATAGTCATCATCTCTTATTGCTGTTATTGCACTGTGTTTGCTGTTTAAAAAGGAATCTGTCAGCAGATTTGTAGCTATGAAACTGGCTGACCTGTTGCATGCACTCTTGGCAGCTGAAGGCATCTGTGTTAGGGTCCATTCACACGTCCGCAAGTGTTTTGTGGTCCGCAGATTGCGGATCCACAAAACACGGACACCGGCCATGTGCGTTCTGCATTTTGCGTACCGCACATGGCCGGCACTTTAAAAATAAATGCCTTTTCTTGTCCGTGTCTGCGGACAAGAATAAGACATGTTCTATTTATTTGTGGAAGGGAAGTGCAGATGCGGACAGCACACTGTGTGCTGTCCATATCTTTTGCGGCCCCATTGAAAATGAATGGGTCTGTATCTGTTCCGCAACATTGCGGAACGGATCTGGACCCATTTTGCGGACGTGCGAATGGACCCTTAGATAATTTACAGTTGGTCACTAGGACCAATAATTGTCTCTGGGTTGATAACGTGTTATGAAAGTATCTAAAATTTTACATTTATTATTTATCCTTAAAATGAATCACTGATACACTATTAAAACTATCAGCCGTGTCTGCACTATGACTAGTAATAGTCTTATTATAGCTGTGGTCTCACTGGAGATATAGCCTAGACTGAAGGCTGCTTAGCTAGCTCCACACTCTGCATGCTGGACATCCAGACTCTATTTGGTGTGCACTGTTAGTATCACAGTACACTACCCACAGGTGGTAGCAGCTCTCCTAGTGTTCACCATTCACTCTTTGTACATTCCTAACTGAATTTATTACTTAGCAGAACATCGGCTGGCTAAAAAGTAAACCTGTATCACTCTCTGCCCCCCGACATGTTTTGCCAAACACTTGGCGTCTTCCGGGGTTTGGGCAGTGAACTGTGAGAGGGGGCGGGACCTGGCCTTTGAAACCTCCCTGTATGCGTCACATCTCCGCTGTCCAATGGGTGCTGCTTTTACTTCTATCTACAAACGTCCGTCCAATCACATTGCGCTACCTCAAAGAACCTCCCATTGGTATGTTAGCTTGTCAGCTGGTATTGTGTTTCCTGTACTTGGGCATGCGCAATACAGGTTTGCAGATCGCAAGAGACGCATGATGACGCGCAAGCACAGGAAACACAATACCAGCTGACAAGCTAACATACCAATGGGAGGTTCTTTGAGGTAGCGCAATGTGATTGGACGGACGTTTGTAGATAGAAGTAAAAGCAGCACCCATTGGACAGCGGAGATGTGACGCATACAGGGAGGTTTCAAAGGCCAGGTCCCGCCCCCTCTCACAGTTCACTGCCCAAACCCCTGAAGATGCCAAGTGTTTGGCGAAACATGTCGGGGGGCAGAGAGTGATACATGTTTACTTTTTAGTCAGCCGATGTTCTGCTAAGTAATAAATTCAGTTATGAATGTACAACGAGTGAATGGTGAACACTAGGAGAGCTGCTACCACCTGTGGGTAGTGTACTGTGATACTAACAGTGCACACCAAATAGAGTCTGGATGTCCAGCATGCAGAGTGTGGAGCTAGCTAAGCAGCCTTCAGTCTAGGCTATATCTCCAGTGAGACCACAGCTATAATAAGACTATTACTAGTCATAGTGCAGACACGGTTGATAGTTTTAATAGTGTATAAGTTCGTATCAGTGATTCATTTTAAGGATAAATAATAAATGTTAAATTTTAGATACTTTCATAACACGTTGTCAACCCAGAGACAATTATTGGTCCTAGAGACCAACTGTAAATTATCTTAGTGTCTTATGTCTCAACACGTGTGAGTGGGTCAAATGTAAATATAATAATGGACCCTTAGTCCCATATTCATATTTGCCCCCATTGCTGAGAAAAATTATGTTTTAGTATATGCAAATGAGCTTCTAGGCGAAACGGGGGAATTGCCATTACACCTAGAGTCTATACTCTCTATGCAGCTGTTGCACCCTCTGCACTTTTACAGGGCCAGGCAGTGAAAACATTATTACTGCCAGACCCTGTCAATCAAAGTGCAGATGGTGCGTCAGTTGCAGAGAGATCTGAGCAACAGAGGCGTTATACCTAGAGGCTCAGCTCTCTCTGCAACGGATGAGGGCACATATGAACATGGGACCAACACAGATGCCTTCAGCTGCCAAGTGCACATATAAACAGGTCAGCTAGTGTCATAGGTACAGATCTGTTGACAGGTTTAAGTTTGTTCCTGCACACTATAGGAAAAAGTGCCGCCCTCTTTCATGGCTGGGACCATGGGAGCGTACATAGGCCAGCATTTTTCCTATAGTGTAAAAGCGCGACCTCCACTGATAGATTGCAGGGCAGTCATAACCATGGAATCAAGTAGTACAGTATCAAAATCTCAGAAAACCCCTTTAATAGGCTTAGAGAAGGCAGACCTTGCGGGTTTTCAACAGACCCCAGGCTGTCATGTAAAGACATCATATACGTGACGGTACCAAAAGACATACTGACAGGGAACTTAGATTGTGAGCCCCATTGGGGACAGTTGGATGCCAATGTATCACGGTCGGCGTGGCTATCACATACGTGACACAGAGGGAGGGAACGAGGAAGGCCCTGCCCAAGTGAGAGGGAAGGTGGTGACCCCTGACTCACCTGGCGGCTGGCACCTGGCTGCCCTGACGTCCCTAGACGGGTTCCTCACCCGTACGCCGATCACGTTCCTAAAGCCCTGGCTTTCCCTGAGCTGAGCCCTAGATAGTGAACAGGGCGATGGGAACACTAGTCCACACCACTAGCTCTAAGGGAAAACACCAAGGGGAGGACAGACAACACAGACTCAACATATAATCCCAGGTGGGCGACAACAGGAGACAACAATAAGCCCAACAGGGATCCTGAGGGTAGCACTCTGGAACGACAACCAGGATTAACAACTCCAGTGGGTCAGTATAGATGTCCAGGCAGGAAGCTCTATAACTGGCAACTAGAGAAGTGTGAGGGGAGAATATAAGGAGGTTGGGAGTGGCAGACAAGAAACAGCTGAGGAGGAGAAGCTACGGATCCCTGAGTGAGACAAAAAGGATAGCAAGGCAAACACAGAAAACAATCACTAAGAAACAACGTGATCTTTAGATATAGAGCGCGCAGCCACCCGCTGCGACTTCCTGACCCCGGGTATAACGGAGTCAGACGTGGCTCTTGATACCCTCGTGACAGTACCCCCCCTTTCACGAGGGGCCTCCGGACACTCAGGACCAGGTCTCTCCGGATGAGAGGCATGGAAAGTCTGAATTAACCTGTTGGCGTTTACCTCTGACGCTGGAACCCACATTCTTTCCTCGGGACCGTAACCCCTCCAATGCACCAGATACTGAAGAGAGCGGCGGACCCAACGAGAATCAACAATTCTGGCTAATTGAAACTCCAGATTACCAGCCACAATGACAGGAGGAGGTGGCAACGGCGATGGTTCTAGAGGTGGAACATACTTCTTGAGTAACGATTTATGGAAGACGTTATGGATCTTAAAAGTCTGAGGTAGCTCCAGGCGAAAAGCCACAGGGTTAATGACGGCTACTATTTTATAGGGACCAATGAACCTAGGACCCAGTTTCCAAGAAGGAACTTTCAACTTAATATTCCTAGTAGACAACCACACATAGTCATTCACTCCTAGGTCCGGACCTGGCGACCGTTTCTTATCGGCCATGCATTTATATTTACCACTCATCTTTTTCAAGTTAACTTGCACCTTCTGCCATACCGATGAAAGAGATGAAGAAAACCTTTCCTCTTCGGAAACCCCAGAAGACCCCCCCTCTTTGAAAGTACAAAATTGGGGATGAAAACCGTATGCACCAAGGAATGGTGACTTGCCAGTGGACTCCTGATAATGATTATTTATGGCAAACTCAGCTAACGGTAAATATGATGACCACAACTCTTGGTTTTCAGACACAAAACACCTTAAATATGTTTCTAGGTTTTGGTTGGTACGCTCAGTCTGTCCATTCGACTGAGGATGGAAAGCTGAGGAAAAGGACAAGTGAACCCCCAAACGGGAACAAAAAGCTTTCCAAAACTTAGAAATAAACTGGGTTCCCCGATCCGAAACCACATCGGAAGGGACCCCGTGAAGCTTCACGATTTCACTGATAAACACCTGAGCGAGAGTTTTAGCATTAGGAAGTGCGGGTAGCGCAATAAAGTGTACCATTTTGCTAAACATGTCTACTACTACCAAGATAACTGTTTTACCCGCCGACAACGGTAAGTCAGTGATGAAATCCATTGACAGATGTGTCCATGGCCTATTGGGGATGAAAAGTGGCAATAAAGACCCTGCTGGACGTGTATGAGAGACTTTCGCGCGTGCACAAGTAGAACAAGTAGACACGAAATCCATTACATCCTGACGCAACCTTGGCCACCAAAAACGACGAGATAAAAGCTCCAAGGTTGCTTTACTACCCGGGTGTCCAGCAAGTGCCGAATTATGATGTTCTTTTAATAATTCAAGACGCAGGTTTAACGGTACAAACAATTTCTCTGAGGGGCAAGAGGCCGGGGCGTCCCCCTGAGCCTCTAACACCTTTCCCTCTAGAACAGAGTGTACAGCAGAGACAACCACTCCTCTTTGTAAAATAGGTACCGGATCACAAACATTACCCCCTCCAGGGAAACTACGAGATAATGCGTCTGCCCTGGTATTTTTTGCCCCAGGACGATAGGTGATTACAAAGTTAAATCTGGTAAAGAATAGCGACCACCTAGCTTGTCTAGGGGTGAGACGCTTAGCCGATTCTAGGTACAGAAGGTTCTTGTGATCCGTAATCACCGTGACGGGGTGGATTGCTCCCTCTAAGAAGTGACGCCACTCTTCAAGCGCCAGTTTAATCGCCAACAGTTCCCTATTTCCAATATCATAATTCTTCTCCGCAGAAGATAATTTTTTGGAAAAGAAAGCGCAAGGACGCCATTTGCCAGGAGACGGACCCTGAGACAATACAGCTCCCACTCCCACCTCTGACGCATCTACCTCGACAATAAAAGGCTGGGAGACATCAGGTTGAATTAGAACAGGTGCCGAGGTAAACCTCTCCTTTAGAGAGGAAAATGCATCTTTAGCGGCGTCAGACCATTTGGAAAAATCCGTCCCCTTCCTAGTCATGTCGGTAAGGGGTTTAACGATCACTGAATAATTTTTTATGAACTTTCTATAGAAATTAGCGAAACCCAAAAACCGTTGTAGGGCTTTAAGGTTCTCAGGAAGATCCCAATCTAAAATTGCCTGGACCTTCCCAGGATCCATGCGGAAATCTGAAGCAGATAATAGATATCCCAGGAACTGTAATTCCTGAACGGCGAAGACACATTTTTCAATTTTCGCATATAATTTATTCGTCCGTAGGACCTGCAGTACTTGCCTGACATGCACCTCATGTGTTTTCAGATCAGCCGAATAAATTAAGATATCATCTAGGTATATGACTACAAACCTGCCGATGAGATGACTAAAAATATCATTAACGAAATGTTGGAAGACAGCAGGGGCATTGGTCAGACCGAAAGGCATAACTAGATTTTCATAATGCCCCTCGGGGGTGTTAAAAGCTGCCTTCCACTCATCCCCTTCCTTGATACGAATCAGATTGTAGGCCCCCCTAAGATCAAGTTTGGAGAACCACTTAGCCCCCGCAATCTGATTAAAAAGGTCAGGAATGAGAGGAAGAGGGTATGGGTCACGGATGGTTATCTGGTTTAACTCACGGAAATCTAAGCAAGGACGCAGGCCCCCATCTTTCTTTTTAACAAAGAAAAACCCTGCAGCCACGGGTGAAGAAGAGGGTCTGATGTGTCCCTTAGCCAGACTCTCGGAGATATAATCTTTCATGGCTTGTCTCTCGGGACCCGAAAGATTATACAACCTGGACTTGGGTAATTTTACCCCGGGAATCAGGTTAACCGGGCAATCATAAGGACGATGAGGTGGTAGTTTCTGACAACCCTTTTCAGAAAAAACGTCCTCAAAGTCCGAAATAAATGTAGGTAGGGAAGCTATGGAGGCGATTAAGCAATTGTTATTTAAGCAATTCTCTCTGCAATGCTCACTCCACTCCAATATCTCCCTGGCCTGCCAATCCACCACTGGATTGTGCGCTACCAACCAGGGAAGACCCAATACCACCGGAGAGGGAAGGCCCTCCAGAACGTAACATGAAAGACACTCATTATGGTGGTCCCCTACCCGAAGGTGTAAATTATGAACAATGTGGGTGAGGTTTCTCTGAGACAGAGGAGCAGAATCTATAGCGAATACGGGAATAGGTCTCTGCAGCGTACAGAGAGACAAACCCATAGTGCGGGCAAAATGGGCATCAATCAAGTTTACCCCTGCTCCACTGTCTAGAAAAAAAGAAATAGACTCCGTCTTAACACCAAAAACAATGACCGCTGGTAACACAAATTGAGATGTTCGTATGGAGGAAACGTATACCCCCCGGCTGACATCCTCCGCACAGCCCGGGGTTAGTAGTTTTCCGACGGTCTTTTGTTTTTGAGAAAGGAGGGACAGACATTAATGAAATGACCCTTCCCCCCACAGAAAAAACAAGCCCCCCCCTACGGCGAACCTCGGGAGGACGGACCTGACGAGAAGTTCCGCCTAGCTGCATAGGCTCATCTAAGTCAGTACAGGCTGACTGTTGCTTGGGAGAGGTAACCAATTGCTCCGGAATTTTCGATCTCTCCCTAAGACGTCTATCTATTCTGATAGAGAGGGACATAACAGCATCAAGGGAAAGGGGGGTCTCATACAGTGCCAGTGCATCCTTAACCCTTTCAGATAACCCAGAGCAGAACTGACTCCTGAGAGCCGGGTCGTTCCACTGAGTATCCGTAGCCCACCTTCGGAACTCTGAGCAATATTCCTCTGCTGACCGATCTCCCTGTAGGAGTCTCCGTAACTTCGACTGAGCCAGGGCGACTCGGTCAGGGTCATCATATATGAGACCCAAAGCCCCAAAAAATCCCTCCACTGACCGAAGAGCCTGAGAACCAGGGGGTAACGAGAACGCTCAGGATTGCGGATCCCCCTGAAGCAGGGAAATGACAATCCCTACCCGCTGTTCTTCATGACCTGAGGAGTAAGGGCGCAACTTAAAATATAATTTGCAGGCCTCACGGAACGTCGCAAATTTGTCCCTTCCCCCAGAAAATCTGTCGGGAAGAGCAACCTTGGGTTCTGTGACAACCTGGTTACCCATAGCAACCGCTGGGGGTGCGGTCTGCTGCATTTGCTGCTGTTGTTGGAGAACAGACGCCTTCAATCCTGCCACCTCCAGAGACAGGCTTTGAAGCTGTTCTGCCAAGGCATCAATAGGATCCATATTGGATTCTAAGTAGAGAAAAAAAAAACAACAAATAAAAAATTATAAAATTTTTATTTTATTTTTCTCAAAAAGTAAGGGCCAGTTATAATATCACGGTCGGCGTGGCTATCACATACGTGACACAGAGGGAGGGAACGAGGAAGGCCCTGCCCAAGTGAGAGGGAAGGTGGTGACCCCTGACTCACCTGGCGGCTGGCACCTGGCTGCCCTGACGTCCCTAGACGGGTTCCTCACCCGTACGCCGATCACGTGCCTAAAGCCCTGGCTTTCCCTGAGCTGAGCCCTAGATAGTGAACAGGGCGATGGGAACACTAGTCCGCACCACTAGCTCTAAGGGAAAACACCAAGGGGAGGACAGACAACACAGACTCAACATATAATCCCAGGTGGGCGACAACAGGAGACAACAATAAGCCCAACAGGGATCCGGAGGGTAGCACTCTGGAACGACAACCAGGATTAACAACTCCAGTGGGTCAGTATAGATGTCCAGGCAGGAAGCTCTATAACTGGCAACTAGAGAAGTGTGAGGGGAGAATATAAGGAGGTTGGGAGTGGCAGACAAGAAACAGCTGAGGAGGAGTAACGACTGATCCCTGAGTGAGACAAAAAGGATAGCAAGGCAAACACAGAAAACAATCACTAAGAAACAACGTGATCTTTAGATATAGAGCGCGCAGCCACCCGCTGCGACTTCCTGACCCCGGGTATAACGGAGTCAGACGTGGCTCTTGATACCCTCGTGACACAATGTCTGTAAAGTGCATAAAACAAATAAATAAATGGGTGACAAAGGGAGCCTCTCTCTGAAACCACTTAGATAACATGGTTACCATTAACAATAGCATAGCAATAGCAAGCGGTTAAATGGCCAGCATCTGCAGCTCTGCTGATGCGGGCGCTCGGGAGCCTGGCTGTCAGAAGTTAGCTGAGCTCCTGCTCTTCTCTGCATGGGAGACCAGTCTAGGCTAATACTAATAGAGGGCTTTCTCCATCTGTCAGCCTATTGTCTCTTGGGTTGATAACCGTAGCAGCTGGAAGCCTACCAAAAAAACGATGGAGGATTTGCTGTTGTTTTCCCACTGCCCTCAAAATGTTCAATACATTTTATGTAAATTAGAACTTATCCGGCAAAAAACACGACCTCACACGGCCAGATATAAGGCGTAGGTAGCTCTCAGAAAAGAGACACAAAAAAATAATTATTCTCATAAAACATATTTTTGCTCAATCACTAAAACCTCTACAAACTATGCTCATCTAGTACAGGGTTATGAAAAACAGTCCCCCGTTTCCCTTGTACACACAGCCTCATACAAAGAAGCCTGGAACTGATTTCCTGTTCCATCAAAAAGTGGTATAGATGGTTTGGCGTAGAAGCGGCGTCACACAGGATCCGTGACCAATGCCAAAAGAAATAGACAACCTGTCTGGTTTGAACAACCGTTGTTCTTGCAGACATCCAGGAGAGTGTTAAGAGAATCCTGAGGAAATGAACACAAAATATATCCCAGTAGGCACAAATCAGAAGAATAAAAAGGTCAAGGTCTACTGAAATTGCTTCAGTTGAAGCCATACCGAGTGTCCATTGTGCAAGGATTAAAGAAGGGGGGTGCACAAAAGCACATGTTGTCTTGCAGTTGGCTACTTGATATCAACATAGAGTAGATAGACATTTTGACCCATTGCAATACATCCTGTCCAATGAAGAGTGGTTCGGTCTAACTGGCTGTGTTAATTCACAGAATAATAGGTACTGGGCACACACAATTCACACGAGCTTCACAAACAGACACTTCATGATCCAAGAACTGGCATATAGTATGTGGATCATGAGTCCAATGTTCTTGATGACAATGTGAACACAGCCGTGTACATGGTTATCTTTCAGAAATTCTATGCACAGTGAGCATCTGTTAGAACGATCAACACTATTAAACCAGGGATACTGCCTGGTAGAGTGGATCACGCTGATTAATACAATATCTTTCTTTTGTCTGCATATTGAACAGCTGCAAAAGGTATCTGTGTTTTTGTCTATATGCAAATAAGCAAGTTCAAGCATCAAGGGGGCCAGCCAGAGCCCGTCCTTGCAGCACTGTTTTTGTAATGTCCCTGTGCTCTATACACTCCCCCCTTCCCCTTTTGTGTGCAGCAGAAAGGTGTTAAAACAGCAGTGCTTCAAGGGCTCTGGCCAGCCCCTTGGTGCTCGAACTTGCTCAATTATAAATAAAAACACAGATTTCTGTAGCTGTCCAACATATGACAAAAGAAAGGTATAGTTTTAATCCGCATGATCAACCCTGCCAAGCAGTATCCCTGGTTTAATAGGGTTAATCATTCTGACGATGCTCTTTAACTGCTCACGACCATTAGTATTGTTGTTTTCAATAAGACTTGCCTTACATTGCATGTGTTCCTGTGCAAAGGGCTGTGGAGCCTCCTAACGGTATGGGACGTTTGTCTGTGGGGTTGCCTGAAGGGTAGAGTTTATGAAACTAATTCCCAGAAAGTGCCTGAACTGAACCAGCATATTGAAATTCATGTCCGGAATATGTAACCTGTAATGTTGCATAAGATGTTCCTGAACAGTATAAGACAAGCAAAACTTTGAAGAAACCACTTAAAGAATCTGCTATATGGGTAGGTACGTCATCCTTCCATTATCCGGTACAAATCACACAAGAGAAACAGTGTTCTTATTTTCGTGGGCCACCATGTATCTCTGTAAATGTACCCCCCCAACCTATAGAATAAAGTTAAAGAGGATCACCTCTCCTGACTTGCCAGTTTTAACAGCTTTATGCATTCCCCATGTAATAACAATTCTGGAGCATCTATTCTTATGGCTCTATGTTGTACCTTTCATTTATTATTTCTACTAGAAGTCATGAATGAATTGCTAGCAGTTTGCAGTAAGGGTACAAGGGGTGGTAACAAGTTGGGGGGGGGGTGTACCTGCACAGTCTGAAAATGGCAGCACTGATTGGATAGAGTGAGTATGTGCAGGTACACCCCCCCCCCCAACTGGTCACTACCCCAGTCTGTACCCTTACTGGTCTGTACCCTTACTGAAGGCTAATAGCAATTCATTCATAACTTATAGAAGAAATAATAAAGGAATAGCACAACATAGAGCCATAAGAATAGAGGCCCCAGAATTGTTATTACGGGGAATGCATGAAGCTATTAATATAGGCACGTCAGGAGAGGTGACAGGTCCTCTTTAACATGTTACTAATATTGTGCTGTGAATGTAAAAACAAAAAAGCAAAAAATTATGAAGAAATACAAAAATAATGACCACAACTCATCCTAAAAAATATAAGCCATCAAAAGCAACGTTAATGGCAAAATAAAAAAAAGTTCTGGCTCTAGGAATGCAGCAATTACAAAATGAAAAGGAGCAAAACTGGCTGAATGTTATCTGGTTAAAGGGGTATTCCCATTACATTGATCCTATTTTAATTTGTTATAGAAGTGCCTGTGAGCATTTTTGTAATTATGTTCCTTTAGCAAATCCCTACCTATCTTGGAAAAAATCTTTCAATCCTACCCCACTGTTGTCTTCTGGTATCCACTAGATACGGCCACCGCTTGTGGGCCGCGCCTGGGCAGAACACATTTTCTTCCCCCGGCCGGGCCGCACATCGCTGTCTTCAACTCGCATATTGCTGTCTTGAACGTGCACGTCGCCGCGCATGCGCCATGGTGACTTCTTCCTGGCCAGTATAGTACAGAGCTGCGAAAGCGCATGCCGCCGTGCACGTGCAATGGTGACTTCTTCATGGCCGAATATAGTACAGAGACACGAATGCTCTGTACTATACTCGGCCAGGAAGAACTCACCATTGCGCATGCGCGGCGGCGTGCACGGGTCTGTACTATACTGGCCAGGAAGAAGTCACCATGGCGCATGAGCGGCAGAGTGCACGTTCAAGACAGCGATGTGCGGCCTGGCCGGGACAAGCCTTCAATCAAGCTCACTAAGCCCGCCCAGCCTCATAAGCCGGAAACCAGGAAGTGAACAGCGCAGCTCGCTGCAGGTCAGTATGAAATTGCTAGATGGGACAACCCGTTTATTAAAGGTGTTATCCAATACTATAAAAATGTCCCCCATATGTCGGGCCCCTCACAATGAATCTACTTACCTGGCTCCTCACTCCGCTCCTGGACCCCGCACTGCCGCAGCTGCTTCTCCCCGTGCACGGATGAAAACATCCCGTGTCGGGGGAGCAGCCAATGGCAGGCGGGGACGAGCCTCCATAGCATTGCGGGTGACACTAGGGAGGCTCGTCCAGGTCCCCGCCGGCCATTGGTTGCTCCCCCCGACACCGGATGTTTTCAAACGCGCATGGCGAGAAACAGCAGCGGCGGTGCGGGGACCAGGAGCGGCGCAGGGAGTGGAGTAAGTATATTTACTGTGAGGGGCCATTTTTATATGACAGTCTCATCACCGATACATATAAGGCTTTCAGTAGATGCTATGAATGGTATGAAAACAGTGTGGATCAAGGTAATGCTAAATTAGCAGAATTACTGATTCAACCAGTAAGCAAGCTGTTGCAAAGTAAACTTCTCAATCCCAAGCATTTGGTCAGGCAATTATTAGAGCTAATCAGTTGTGACACCTTATTTACCTTGTACAAATATTCTGCTAAGCAATAAAAGGTAGATGAAAATAGAATGGTGTCCCAAATATCTGCAGCGGCAATCTAATGCGATTATCCTGGATTTAACACATACTAACCATTAGAATAGTTACAGAATTGTTAATCATCCTAAATTGTTTACTACATTTTACATATTTGTTTAAATCAGACATTATTGATCTGATTTTTTACCATTTACATATTGTGGAATCCAAGAAAAAAATAAAAAAGACTGCAATATGCAAGAAATTGTACCACTGCAATGGTTAATTTGTAGGCCTGGAAGCCTTTCTGGAGAGATAGATTATTACGGGTTCTTTGTAGTCGATTGCTTGAGGTTGTTGATCCAAGGATCTTTCAGGAGTAGATTTGACATTTGCCTCATAAGGGTTGTTTTTCTTTATTCAACAACATGATAATAGGCTAAAGTAGATGAACTTGTGTCTTTTTCCAGTCTTAAGATGTCACAATATTCTAACGTAAAAGAACGTAGAGCTGCAGTACAACGGACTTCACAATGCTATAGTGCTATTTCTGTGAAAATGTCAGTCCTATGCAATATAAAATAAAATAAATGAAAAACATGAACTGGTGACTTTGAGGAGCTAAATTTTGATTGAGGAAGCTCTGCAAGTTAGAAAAGCAGCAGGGGTTGTAGAAAAAAGTAAAGCGTTAAGACAGGATTATGTTCTCAACATATATGGCAAATATCTTTGACATCCAACTGATGACTCAGGTACTGCATACAGACCCACATTTGCTTTGCAGTCCTCAAAAATCTTGTGGACCTTAGGAAAAAGATATCTTGGGGTGAATGTACCTTCCTAAAGTGATCATTGGGCAGGAGTACTCCCGTTTTTTCTGTCCGGTTATAGAGAACAAAAGAGCTACCATAACATTTTTATGCTATGGTGACACTGTGCCATAATTACCCTTTTTTTTTTTTGCATAGGCTTGTTTATATACAGTCAAATTTGCAGTTTATGCATTTTGTATACTTTATCTAATGTATGTATTTTTCGAAAAACCAGAAGAGACCTTAGAATAGAGGTTTAAAAAGGCTTTATTTTTCCACAACCAGGTTCAAACTTGTTTTTAGCATAATATAGGATGTTGATCCAGAAATCTGCCAGATTGCCAACAGGGGACATTGAGGAACCTTTTCCCCTTTATGGCAAATTGGTTCCTTATGATTAAAGCATACTTCTGGTTCCAGGGGGGGGGGGGGGACAAAACACTCACCTGTTCTCCTCTTTTTCATCTTTTCAGCAGTAGATCCACAGATTCCCTGGTTTCTCTTCTGCCATGCAAGATGGCAGCACCATTTCTAAGACACACTGTGCATCAATAGTCCAAGACATGTCCAGCCTAGCTCTTGGATTGGCCAGAACTGCTCGTGTGAGCAGAGCTGGCCAATCTGATGGCAGCAGGAAGTGTCTGGGACTACGAAATACATTGTGTGCATCAGGTAGTCTGAGAAGTGGTTTGTCCAATTTGGATGCAGAAGAAGAGCCTGGGAACTGGCAGATCTGCAGAAGAAAAGATGAAAAAGAGGACAACAGGTAAGTGATCTGTTCATTTCTTGGTTAATGTAATTTTTTTTCTAAAACAGGAGGGTTGCTTTAAGAGTGTTTTTTGTCTTTCTCTGCTGAGATATCATTTCGGTCTAGTGTAATCTGTAGTTGAGGCTGGTTCTTCTTACAATGCCATCGGTAGGACTGGAGCTCGGCTAGTGATTTGTGGCTCCACATCTACCCTAGTAGAGACAACACGCCTTTCTGAAGGGGATACATTTAGTTATGCCTTTGTATTCTTAATGCTATTTATTCGCTGTATTTCTTTTGGGGTGGCGCGGGGGAGTGAGGGACAAACAAGATCCTCTGTCAAACGCTATGGCAAAGCGGACTTTATTGATTACAACTGATCCAGAGCATCTCTGGAATACTTGCGTGTTCTGAGAGAGAGGAGGGGGATTGGGATGTTTTATACTTTCAATAAAAAGACGCAATAAATTAAAAAAAAAAAAACATGTCGGATTCTGGTCTTTTTTTTTTTAGCCACGTAATTATATAATAAGTTGAAAACAAAGACTGCGAGTTATTACTGTATGTGTATAGATTTCCCCTTTGTCCCAGGCCAGACAAAATGTTTGCACCCTTTGATATAGTTAGTAAAAGGTCTCATTTGGCCCCATAATGTCTCAGGTTGCCCACTGGTGGCCTAGGTTTTCACAAACACAAACTAGTTTTGAACAGTGATCGAACACCCATTGACATGACAGCAGGAATGTATCAGAATTACAATGTAATCTAAAATGCTTGATGCCCATCTACAGTACAGACCAAAAGTTTGGACACACCTTCTCATTCAAAGAGTTTTCTTTATTTTCATGACTATGAAGGCATCAAAACTATGCATTAACACATGTGGAATTATATACATAACAAACAAGTGTGAAACAACTGAAAATATGTCATATTCTAGGTTCTTCAAAGTAGCCACCTTTTGCTTTGATTACTGCTTTGCACACTCTTGGCATTCTCTTGATGAGCTTCAAGAGGTAGTCCCCTGAAATGGGCTTCCAACAGTCTTGAAGGAGTTCCCGCAGATGCTTAGCACTTGTTGGCCCTTTTGCCTTCACTCGGAGGTCCAGCTCACCCCAAACCATCTCGATTGGGTTCAGGTCCGGTGACTGTGGAGGCCAGGTCATCTGGCGCAGCACCCCATCACTCTCCTTCATGGTCAAATAGCCCTTACTTTCAAAGTTTTCCCAATTTTTCGGCTGACTGACTGACCTTCATTTCTTAAAGTAATGATGGCCACTCGTTTTTCTTTACTTAGCTGCTTTTTTCTTGCCATAATACAAATTATAACAGTCTATTCAGTAGGACTATCAGCTGTGTATCCACCTGACTTCTCCTCAACGCCACTGATGGTCCCAACCCCATTTATAAGGCAAGAAATCCGACTTATTAAACCTGACAGGGCACACCTGTGAAGTGAAAACCATTTCAGGGGACTACCTCTTGAAGCTCATCAAGAGAATGCCAAGAGTGTGCAAAGCAGTAACCAAAGCAAAAGGTGGCTACTTTGAAGAACCTAAAATATGACATATTTTCAGTTGTTTCACACTTGTTTGTTATGTATATAATTCCACATGTGTTAATTCATAGTTTTGATGCCTTCAGTGTGAATCTACAATTTTCATAGTCATGAAAATAAAGAAAACTCTTTGAATGAGAAGGTGTGTCCAAACTTTTGGTCTGTACTGTATATGCAGAATGTTACTGGTACAGGTTCTTACATAAAACATGTTTAGTTTAAATTTTTGCTGTCTTGAAACTAAAATAAATGGGTGCAGTACAAAAATTCTAAGAGCGTAGCACAAATAATAAAAGTAAAAGGGAGATGGCGGATAGAAAAAATTGGCTACCAATCAAAAAAGACATTGAAAAGCCCATCATTGAGGTCTCGCTGACTGATTCCGTACGTATATATACAGCATTGTACATACAATGTGTAGAGCAGTCAAGCCAAAATGTTTACTTAAACATCAATGGAACTTGTAGTTGCGTACTAAATATAACAAATGTACAATAATGTGATCCAAGTGAATAAACTGTAGATTGGTTTTTCACATTTGATACTTTTTCCCTTTTTTTTTCCCCCTAGGCATTAAATATCTGACTCCATCCTAACTGAAATGCTCCAAATTAAAGCTCTTTCATTTGAGAAACAGTCACTTCCTTCTTCCATTATATTCTTAATTGAATTCAGTGAGATTGCAAGGCCGTACAATAGGCGACTGAGTGAAAAGAGTCCAGATGTGAAACCAATCAGATAGTGGAAAGAAAATAAAACAATAAGATGATGCAGTACTCCAGAGAACATAAGTGACCCCTGACTCAACTCCCTTGTGTACTCCATCTTGTCATTCAGTTGAGATGGTGATTCACTTCCAAACTGTTTCACATTCAGCATGGGGCTGATTTGGCTTAGTCTTTCACATTTAGGATAGTATTACAATAAATGCAATCCCACCACATACAGTGGACATAAAATATGGTTAGTAGAATTTCAGCACTGAAGATCACCAACCATTGCCAGGGAGCTGCTGCCAAGACAAGTAAAGTAATGGGATTCTTCAAAAGAGGTATGGCTGTTCATGACAAGAACATAGTTTTGCTGCTACACTAATCACTAGTCAGATAACACATTTAATATTTGTGTATAATTTTAAGCAGAACATAGCTGAACTACAGTATGAGCAGAGGAAAGTGATTGGGAGGGGGTGTTCAATGTAATTAAAACCAGCATATACATGATTAGTAGGCCAATACACAAAATTTGTGAGTGATAATGGGATATTAGGCCTCAACCAACCGTTTCCAATTATTTCTGTCCCCACATGGTTAAAAAATTTTTGGCGAGTTGTTCAGTTTAATTAAAACCAGCATATATGTGATCAGTATACCAATACACAGGGTAGTGCACAACATAATCTGTGAGTGATAACAGAATAATAGGCATCAGGCCTCAGTCATCTATTTCCATTTATTTCTGTGTCCACAAGGTTCCAATATATATATATATATATATTTTTTTTTTTTTTTTTTTGGGGGGGGGGGGGGTCAATGTAATTAAAAACAGTATATACATGATCAGTATGCCAATTCACAGGGTAGTACATAAATTTATTTTTAGATTTGTGTGATAATGTGATATTAGATGTCAGGCCTCAATTATCCCTTTCAGGTTTTTTCCTGACTTCAAATGGTTGCAATATTTATTGAGGGTTGGTCAACTTAATTAAACCAGCATATTTGTGATCAATACACCAATACACTGGTGTCACACACACAGGGGGTGGAGAAGTGACCACTCAGCTCAACCCGCGCCCTTGTCCCTGCCGACTTGCTTCGCAAGTCCTAGTGACAAGGGACAACTGGTCGACAAACCCTCAGCTAGGATAAGTGCAGGGAAGACAGCTGAGCGGGAGGAGGAGCATGCGTGCAGACGTACGTAGGTGACGTCAGCACTCTCCCTCCGACTGTTCCAGCCCTCAGCTCGATGTGAAGTTAGTCGGGCTCCAAGCTCTGAAGCTGCTCTAACCACGGCCTGCAGCCATCCCTACTGACCGCCTGGAGGATATTCTACCTGCAGCTCCGGCTTCTTTCCTGGGGCTGTCCCGGTCAGCGCTCCTGGTCCTGGGCTTGTCTGGGTTGTTGATGGTCCTTCCGCCCTGCTGTTTGGCAGTGTGTCGTCTCGCTGCCTGATGCCGCCCTGCCACCTGCTGGTTGCTCTCCCCCTCCGCAAGTGTAGTGAACACACAGGAAACTCCCCAACGTCAGGAGACCAGGAGCTGAATGGAGACGTAGAAAAGATCGAGGAGCGCAAGTAACTGACAGAGAGGAGGAGGTAATCAGATTAAACAGGGGCGAGCCAGAGGGGTGAAAGAGGAAGGTAAGCAAAGCGCCCAGGGGCCTGGGCACCGGCCGTATGAACGCCGCCCCTGGGCACCTTCAGAACCTAATTACCATATGGTATAAAAGTGTTTTTTGGAGCAAATCGGCGATGGACTGCAATATGAAAGGTACCATAGTAATCTGGGGAAAGTAATGGAGAACCTGATCTGAGTGGTCTGTAATGGTCATATTCGGTGAAAGACCCCCTTTAAAAATGACGTCCTATTAAAAATGTATGATATTGCACTTAAGGCGGGGGATAAACCACTTTTAGTTATGGGGGACTTTAATAATGTAATGGATGTAAGGTTAGATAGATGTAGAATAGGGAACACTCAAGGGCCCTGTATGGGATCTAAATTAAAAAATATCACAGAAGAGATGGGATGGATTGACATCTGGAGGGTTATGTATCCAAATGTAAGAAAATATTCATGTTTTTCAAAGACTATCTATAGGACTCTATAGGAGTCTATCACGGATAGATTTAGTTTTCACAAATAAGAAAGGTTCACTAGATATTGTAGGGGTTAAATATGGGCAACGAGGAATTTGGGACCACAATCCAATTAATATAAATATAAAAACACAAAAAAAAAAAAAAAAAGAAGAGGGATGAATATAAATATAGGATGGATAAATATGATGGATATACACAGTAAGATCTTGGGAGAGAAAATAGAGTTCTTTGAGATGAACGATGGTTCAGCGGCAGTTAATATGGTATGGGAGGCTGACAAGGCCTTTATTAGAGGGATTGTTATAAAATATACAGCAATATATAAGAAAGGAATAAGAGAAAATAATGAATCTGGAAAAAGACAGAAGAAAATGAAAAAAAAGTACATCGAGAACCCCACAGAGCAAAACTACACCGTGTGGATAGAGAAAGCTTCTGAACTAAAAGGATGAACTGTTTTTATTGGCAGAAAGTCAAAAAGAAAATTATGTAAGGGAAAATTATATTCATGCACACATACCGGGAAAAAAGTTAGCGGCCTTGGTAGCGGCTCAAATAAAAAAAAATTATTATATTTACTGCCTAGTTGATGAAACGGGAAATAAAATAACAGCCAAAATAGAACTGCTTCAAAAATATTTTGAAGACATATATAGTAGCAAGATAAATAAAAACTCGGAACAAATACAACAGTTTCTGGATGAAATTACTATTTCTAGGTTAACAACAGACCAATGTAAGTCCATGGAAGATCCTTTAACCCCTTTAGAAGTGAAGGATATGTTATCTAGGATAACAAAGTACAAGGCCCCAGGAATGGATGGTATTCCGTTTGAGGTTTATGCCCAATATAAAGAAATACTAATATCAAAATTGCTTACGATGTGGGAGACCTCGAAGCAGACAGTAAAATTGCCAGATTCCCTGCGAGAAGCCTCAATTACACTTATTCTAAAACCTGGCAAGGATCCAGCTTTAATGGACTCATACCGTCCTATTTTATTAATCAATACTAACAATAAAATATTAGCCAAGATTTTGGCAACTAGACTTAGGAGTGTAGTCTCGGTGCTTGTTCATGAGGATCAAACGGGGTTCATGTCAGGGAAAACTACAACTCAGAATATTAGGAGATATTTTTTGAGTACCCAGCTTGAACCTACAAACTGTGGAGAACAGATGATAGTAACTATAGACGCCTCAAAGGCCTTTGACACGATAGAATGGCCATTTTTGATCAACACATTGAAGAAAATGGTATTTGGCGACTGCTTTGTTTCATGGGTAAAGTTTTTGTATACTGAAATTTCCGCAAGGGTTATAGTAAATGGAGAATATTCGGAAAACATACAAATTGGCAGAGGGGTTAGACAGGGATGTCCCCTCTCCCCTCTGCTATTTGCTATAGCTATGGAGCCGCTTGCGGATATGATCAGGCAAGATACAGAAATTGTGGGGTTTAAGTATGGGTACTCATGAGGAAAAAATTGCTCTATATGGGGATGATATCATGTTGTTTATGGGTTCGCATGGATCACTCACTAGGATTTTTGAAGTATTTGAACAATATGGTAAATATGCTGGACTCAGTATAAACTGGTCTAAATCAGCTTGTGTCCCGATTGATCCTCTGAACAATTTTAGACCAGGACTGTTGGAAATTAAGACGATTAATGAACCTGTTAAATATCTGGGTATTCAGATTACCCTAAACCCCAACGATTATGTCCGACTGAACGTGGTTCCCAAAATTCAGGAAGAAAATAGAGGTATGGAAAATACTGTATGTTTCGATGGCAGGTCGTATTTCCTTGGTGAAGATGTGTTTATTACCCGCCTTGAATTATATTTTGTGGAATACACCGGTGATAATCCCCAAAAGATTTTTTTAAATAATAGCCAGTTTATTAACGGATTTAATATGGCGAAGGGAAAAAAACGAGGATAATGGCACAAATATTGTGTGTCCATGAGAAGGAGGGTGGATTATCTGTACCAGATATGAAACTTTATTTCATTTCTGGGATTATAAAAAATATGATAACATGGAGTAATACGCAAAGGTATAAGAATATAATAGCAGGGATTAATAAAAGATTGGAAAAATTTTATATTTTTCAAATATTGGAAGTGGGCACGTTGGTCCAACAGGGATGTAATAAGATACCTTTATTTGTGTTAATAGTTAAAAGTTGGAAGGTGGCAAAAGAACTGTGGTCCCAGACTGGTTTCCATGCCGACACCATACTGTGGGATAACACTAATCTCACAGAATTAAAGTAAATTGAACAGAAAATCTGGTGGAAACATGGAATATACAACTAGGCCAGGTATGGGAAGAGGGAGATATAATACCCTATGAAGAGCTCAAAGGAAAATATCAACTGAAAAATATAGAGTTGAGTTTTTTCTACTAACAACTAATACAAGCACTGCATAAGATGATAGGAAAAAGGCACACAAATAACGGTCCTACCGCAGCCTTTAGCCAATATCACTAAATTAATATCAGGTAGGAAACTGGTTTCAAGAATATATCAATGCCTGTTACACCAAAAGAACAACAGAAGAGCAGTTGACAGTCTAATGTATAAATGGCAGGGGGTCTTGAACCCCCAACGGGAAGATTTTTGGGAATTGGCTATACAGGCAAAGAATAGGGTCTCAAGGAACTTTTCCCATAGAATAACTCAATTTAATATATTGTACAGTCTTTACTACTCTCCCAAGATGTTAATGAAGTGCTACAAATCTAAAGTTTTTACTTGTCAAAAATGTGGGGAGATAGGAGTGGACGATATACATATATTATGGACATGCGTAAAATTCAAGAGTATTGGGTAAGGATTACTGAAAATGGAGGAATACCACCGGTTTAGAGTGCCTAGGCATTTTGAGAAATGCATTTTGGGGGTGATGGATGGAGCGGATGCCCCCCAACATAGAGAGATAGCAACTAAACTCCTGTTTCAGGCGAGGAAGTGTGTTGTCGGACACTGGGAAGGGGGGGGGGGATGCTGTTTCCACGGTTAAAGAATGGTAGACTCTCACCAGAGTTTCGCTTGCCAGAGAGGAATTTAATTTGGTTGGGATCAAGAAAAAACATAGATTTGCCAGGTTACGGCAGAAATGGCTAAATAAAAACTAGTCCTGGGGAGAGAGAGATGGGTCCAGTGGAGGTGGGGGAGATGGTATATGAGGAGGGAGTTCGAGATGGGGAAGAGGAGAGTTAAATATATATCTTTTTTTATATAATTTTTTTTTTTCTCCCTTTCTTTATTGAGAAGGGGCAAGCGGCGTGCAAAGGGAGGGGGGTTGGGGAACTATATACAATGTAAGAATAAATTGACTGTTGAATAATTTTTGTAATGGTTGGAAAAATGTAATAAAGAATTATTAAACAAAAAAAAAAGAAACCAAGAGAGCAGCACGGTACCAGAGAAGCAAGCGGAGGATCGTCAGGAGAAACCAAAGTCAGAACCAGGAGGAAACGTCAAGACCAAGGGATGAGACGGACGGGTAATCAGAAGACAAAGCAGGACCAACAAACCAGATAAGTAATATCGCAGGAAGGACCTCAATAACAGGCAATCTGTGGCCAGCAGATTGCCTGTTTAAATAAGGCACTAGTGGAGTCATGTGACGTGGCCAGCGCCACATGACTCCTGAGTTCCAATACAGCCAATCGATCAGCTCGGCACTCAGCCCCAGTGTGGTTTCCACGGGAACGGGCGACGCCGGGTGCGCTGATGATGCGAGCACGCCTCGGCCGTCCCCACCTCCTGGAACCACGCACAGAGCGCATCGTGACAACTGGGTACCGCACAAAATTATCCGTGGGTTATAATGGGATATTAGGCGTCCGCTGACTCCACATGGTTGCAATCAAATTTTTTTGGGGGGGACTTATTGAATTTATTCAAACCAGCATATAGGTAATTACTACAGCAATACACAGGGTAGCGCACAAAATTATCATTGAGTGGTAACAAATTTAGGACTCAATAAGTTTCCTTCTATCATTATCAAAACCAGCATATAAGTGCTTACACCAATAGACAGGATAGTCCACAATACTATCTGTGAGGCACAAAAATGTCAGAGCTACGGAAAAAACAAATGACCCAGAGACAGAATATGGGTAGTAGTAGAACCAGGTATCCAGTCACAATTAGTAAAAGTAGTAGGAGTAGGCCGCAGTTGTCCCTGCTGGCTTCGGAAAGGTGCAACATTATAATTGAGGAAAAAGAGGATGAGATTGTGGATTGGATGGCTCAGTCATAGCAGGACATGGAGGTGACTTCAAAGTCTGACTTCAAAGTGCCATGGAGCCAGGAGTCACACCATTGCTCCTCCTCCTTGCACCCCCAGAGAAGGCTTTCAGTGAAGTCCTCACTGTCTTCACTGCCCTTTCCTAGTGGGGTGCCTTTCTTTTTCTTATGTAGTGAAACGGTCAGCATTTCAACCCCACAGGACGTCCGCACGGTAAAGAAAACACCTCAAATGTAGTAAAGAAATCCCAGCCGGCGTAAATCTTCAATTGATGTTTCCTTTATTTCATCATAGCAGGAATGCAACAATGTAACAATGGACGCGTTTCAGCCCATCCAGCCTTCGTCAGCTCAAATTAATACAATGTTTCACCATCTTAAATAGCAAAGGAATCAATCACCTGTGGTGACATTAGACGCCCAAAAAAATGTGGGCGGTACCCAAATCAATCCAATCCAGTTCCATGGTATTATACGTAAATATTGGCCACTGTTAGGCAAGGCGTACCCACAGATTGCCGAGTTCAATAATGCACCCTTGATCTGCAATAAGCGTAGTGCCACTTATCGAGACCAACTGGTACGTGCTGATATTGGCACTATGAAAACTACACTAATACAGAAGACAATTGGTAATGGCAAGAATGGTAATTACCCTTGTTTGCATTGTATACAGTGTTCCCATGTAATTAAAGGAGATTCCTTCCACCATCCCTATACAGGAAAAACCTTTAAAATTAAAGGTTTTTTTACTTGCAATTCTGCTAATGTCGTTTATTTGGTGAAATGTCCCTGCGGTCTGGTGATATAGGGGAAAATATACAAGCAGTCAATGATCGCATCAGCAAACATAAATCGGATATTTGCACAGGCAATTTATTGCTTTCCCTGCCTTTTCATTTTCATAAACGCCAACATAGAATCTCTCAATTGAGATTCCAGGTGCTGGAACAAGTGAAACGACACAGGAGAGGCCTATTGGATCCACACTCTGGGTACATTGCAACCCAGGGGATTAAATAGGGAATATGAGATTATGCATATGTGATTTGTGTTGCCGTTTAATCAAATCTTTAACAATTTTACGTTTCCTTACAGACAGCAAATCAGAGATGAGTCGCTGCAAGTTGAATCAGCATTTATGTCTTTATTTCATTTTATTATAATTGTTTTGTATAAGAGAACTGGATTGCATTGATTTGGGTACCGCCCACATTTGTGGGCGTCTGACGTTACTACAGGTGATCGATTTCTTTGCTATTTAAGATGGTGAAACATTGTATTAATTTGAGCTGACGAAGGCTGGACGGGCCAAAACACGACCAATGTTACATTGTTGCATTCCTGCTATGATGAAATAAAGAATACATCAATTGAAGATTTACGCCCGCTGGGATTTCTTTACTGCTTTCTTTTTCCTAAGACGTTGCAATAAAACTCCACCACGTCCTACAGCAGATAGTCAAGAGAGTTTCCCTGGTGACAGGTATGAGAGCCATCAACGTTTGGGCTGCCCTGAGGAAGAGGAGGCTGGGGATCCCATGCATAGCTGTATTGATAGTGGTTGCAATAGTGCCACCTGTAGCCACGGCATTGTAGGTGAAGGCAGCGACAGTGGCAGTCGTGGAAAATGCAGAGCAGGGGAGGGTGGCTCTGGAGCCCACCATGATATCTCACAGTCTGATAAAAGCAGCAGGCAGGGTGAGGACTCCAATGACGATTGTGTGCTGGACAGGACCTGGGAGCCGGATAGGGGTGCCGAGGCAACATCAGTGGAGAAGAGCAGTGGCGGCAGCAATAAAGAGCAGAAGTGACGTACCGCCTAAAGAACAGCCAGGGCCACTTCTGCTTGGGGATCTGTTGATGTTGCTGACACTGCCAGACCTAAGCTCTTTGTGAGCACTTCCCATACGGTGTTTTTTCTAAACAAGTCGGGTACACAAAACCACATCAGTGTGCAAAATCTGCAGGATAAAATAAGCCGTGGCTGTTCAAACACAATCATAGGTACCAGAGGTCTATTGCAGCATGTGTGGTGGCATCACCGGAACCTTTGGGAAAATACAACTAGCAAGCATTCCCAATCAGAACAAGTCTGTCCTCCTTCTCGTGATCCTCTTTGTGGCAACCGACCAGTATCCCAAAGCAATATAGTATCTTTGTCATCATCATCATCATCATCACCACCTTCTTCTTCTTCTGCTAAGACTCCTCCTTGTCCTCGGCTCCATCTGTGAGACACTGACACTCATGTAACAGGTGGCAACGAAGGAGGAGGAAGAAGAACAGCTAATATATCTTGCTGTCTGCCCTGTAGCTGTTAGGTACCCACAATAGGAAACTCCCATGGGGAAGGAGGAGGTGCTGCCACTGGAGGAGGAAGAGGAGTCACAATCAGAGTAGGAGGAGCAAGAGGATGATGATTATGACGGTTACACCGGCCACAACACCCAATTGTCTCAGTGGGGGCAGTGTTGGAAAGAACTGGCTCCTCGGGCACGCTGCCAGAATGGCGACCTGTATACTTACTTGCTTACACAGTGACAGGTGGATTGGTTACATTAAGCAGCCTGATGATTACAGGATAGACCTGCTTTTAGACCCTCACTATCAAAGAAAAATGGTGGGAATGTTTTCCTGCTGAAGAAAGGGAGGACAAATTACGTTATTACCAGGAAACACTGTGTACGCAGGGAGCAAACGTCTGCCGCCAGCGTGTCTGAAAGAGAGACTCCTCTCAACCCACTGCAGAGGCACCCCTCTCCCACTGTCACTAGCAGCAGAAGCCGCAACAGCAGTACCAACTGCCAGTTCAGTCTCCTAAACATAATGCAGTTTCTCCACATGCTGCGCCTGTCACGGATCAGCGGATGTGAACCCACTGTCCTACTGACTGGCTGTATCCTGGAGGGGGGTGACTAAGCAACTACCTGGTCTTCGCTAGAGCCTCTGATGGTGAACATAGACTTGGGCCGTTAGGGTAGTTGCCAGGTGCCACTCCAGAGCAGTCAGTAGCAGCTGGTCCAGGCGGACCAGAAGAAACCCGAGATAGGTACCAGCAGTACAGGTGTGGTAGACAAGCAGTGTCGTTACCAGGAGCAACAAAGCAGGAACCGAAGGATAAGGCAGAGGTGTAGTCAGACAGGCAGAAGGTCAGGGCAGGCGGCACAGGTACAGGTCAGGAAATCTGGGTCAGCAACGGGAGAGACAAAGCAAGCAGGCAGAGATCAGACGATAAGCGGAGTCCAGGGACAAAGTATAGGTCAGGAACACAAGTGGTTATCAAGCTCTTTAGAATCTGGGAAAAGGGCTGAGCCCCTTAAGTATGTGTAGGAGAGTCAGGGTTGGTCAACGAGGTCAACTGACCCAACCCAGCCCAGCCCAGGGAGTGATGCGTACTGCCCTTAGAGCAGTGACACATGAAACCAGCCGAACTCATGCTGTGTCCAGGGCTGAATGGAAGCTATGGAGCGGAATCCTCAGAAGCAACATCACTCACACAAACAGAGTGTTCCGGACTGCAGTGGTAACTGGGAAGCACTGGCCACTGATCACCGAGGAGCACGGTGCCCAGGATAGCGGCGGTAAGCAGGGTAACAGTGTCGCACAGCAGTCGCTGTTACAGTGCCAAGCTAAGACCATTCAACAAGCCGCCAACCCCAGCTTCTACACCCAGGTTCAGGCTTACCCATACTTTGGCCAGGATCTGGCGCATACCCCGTTTCCTGACCCCATGGATTTCTTGGCAGGCAGACAAACCGTGTGTCACACCGGTGACAGGTTTTACAAGGTCTAAAAGATTATTTGCACATTAGTGATCTGACAGCCTCTTTTGGTTTTGGTTTCACTTTGTCTGTGTGTTGCTTGTATGTCCACACCTCCTGTTCAGGTGTGGATCATGTGACCTTTACCTCCCTCTATTTAGTCTGACTTTACCCATCACCCCTTGCTCTGGACAGCTTCATTTGTATTTTGGAAGAGCTGGAGTGTGGTTCTAGTTGAAGTCCTGTTCATCCATCATCCATCAGCCTCAGAAGTTAAGTGTTCCGCTAGTTGTATTTTGTATTCACCCCCACCTTTGTTGTTTACTAAGCCTCAGCGAGACGCTGGTTCCTTCACCAGGGAAGGAGCGGGTGGTCTCTGCCCTGTCATTACCATTACGACATCCAAGGGCCACCAGGGTTTTCGACGTTCCTGTGTATGGGCATCTCTACCATCGAGAGGTGCCCATACGGATAGGAGTAAGGGCCAGGAGCAGGGTTTTATAGGTGGTGACCCTTTTCCTTCCCTAGCGGTAAAGCCTAGTGTCTTTTCCCTTCCTTCTTGTTGTCTTTTGGTGTTCTCCCCTACAACATCCGTGACATAGTGGCCTGAACTCGCACAGCACGATCTCTTTCTTCTTTCTTGCCCAGCCTTCAGGGTCATCTTGTAGTTTTTAGCGTCATGGAGGGCGTCATTACACTAAAATGGACCAAGTTGTCCTCCACCAGTGTCTAAAATATCAATTTTGTCAAAATGAACCAAGCCTGGATTCAGGAGCATTTTCACACTCTTCCGGCTGAGGCCAATGAATAGATCTGACATTGCTTGCGGTGCCCCATCATGCCACTGCTGCGTCTTGCTGACCATCATGTTCTGTACTGCTGCTGCATCCATCATGCTAGCACCGCAGCCTGCCAACCATCATGTTTTGTATGGCTGCTGCCTCTATCATGCCACTGCCGCGGCCGGCCGACCGACCATCGAGTTCTGTACAGCTGCTTATGCTGACTAATCTTCCGTAAGGCTGCTGCCTCTATTATGCTGCTACCTGCCTGCCAACTTGTACCATACCTCAGCTGCTGCTGCTCCTTGCTGCTAATCTACTACTATCACAAATTGTTAGTGCAAAGCATCTACCACTACTACCATCTCTACTACTACTACTACTAGTACTACCCACAGACAGCTGACCTTCTGCCTTGTATGTTCCATGCTATGTTGCTTCTGTTGCTGCTACTATTGTGGTCACATACCACTATATCCTTTCCCTTTCCACATCCACACTGCACTTCTGCTGCTCCCTATTAAAAAGAAGTATCGTACGGGCAGGCATTCTGACCATGTATTTTATCCCATGTATTTTATCCCATAACACCATGTGTGTTCAATCATCATCTGCCCCTGATGAGGGACAATTTTTGAAAGCATTGGAATATGAAAAAGCATAACACATATGACTGTGTGCTGTGTTTTTAAACACCCTGTATGTTAACGCCATCAAACGTGCGTGTACCCATAGCTACGTATGTATGTCACTCAGACATCATTTACTTTTTCAAGCGCTTGGGGAGTGGGGAGGGAAAAAGTAAAAAAATAATAAAAAAAAGAAAAGAAAAGAGATAATGTCACGGATGGTGTTGCAGAAAACTGGAAGCTATAAATAAACATCCGACTGACTTGATCCCAAAGTAAGGAACATATGGGTGAGCCCTATAAAACCCCTAGAGCTCTCCCTGACTGCTATGCCCATGCAAAGATCTTTATGATAGATGATTGCATGCCCTCGTACCTAGACTGTGTGACACCTGAAAACCCTATAATAGTGAGGGGACACGACCACCGTCTCCCTGCACTTAATACGGAGGGAGTCAGGGACACCTAGAATCAAGCCAGCACGGAAAAACAAATAAAGGAAAAAGACTTATCTGAGGAACCAGCAGTTGCAGCCTGTAGCAGTGAACACAATCCAGGAAGTAGTATAAACCGCAAAGTGAGGCAGTATGGGAGGGAATATAAAGGGAGGCAATCAGTGTAAATAGATGACAGCTGGGAGAAGGAAAAGAGATGACAAAGTGAAACCAAAACAAAGAACATCATGCAAGAGGTACAGAAGAACGTCTGCCAGAGCTTCTCAGAGAGCTGGCGGTGACAGATAAGCTTTCCTAAAAATTCTGAGTCTTAGGAGACTAGAGGGTGTTATATACCAAAATTTAAGGGCAATTGGAGTAACTTTGGTTCGGTCTGAATTGTTTCGGGTGCAAACCAAACTTTACAAAAATTCGCCAAACCTGAACTGAACCGAATTTGAGTGCTTTGCTTATCTGTACCCCATATACTGGTTAAATGGTGCTCTCCTGTGTCACTCCAGAAAGAAATAGATGAGGCGGAGAGGTGGCCATGCATGCTTGTTGGTTTCCTTATCATTGTTTATTAGTGTACTTCACTACTTCCATGCTTGGCCTCCTCCTTTCTGGAGCCTGAACAGACCCCCCAATGCTATAGATAGGTTGGGGTTCTGTAGTGAAACCAGCACCTATCAAATATTTATGGTATATGCTTTTCATATGTTTCAATTGGTAAAACCCCTTTTGTTGGGGAGCTATTGTTTTATTGTGGCCTTTGGGATTGGTTCAATATGACAATGTGGCCCTTGGATCAGAAAAGGTTGTGCAACCCTAGTCTAGAGGAAAGAAAGTTTCATCATCAATATAGATGGGGATGCTTTATTGTAAGAGCAGTGAGACCATTGTCTGCCGTATCTGGGAAGGTTGATTCATTGGTTCAAGAGGAGCCTGGATGCCTTTATTAAAGGTATTAATATTACAAGTTATGGGTACTAGATTTCTGGAGATAGGATGTGATCTTAATCACTAGAGGAAATGCTAGTAAAACGAAGATGGTGCCTCACTGGCAGCCTGTAACATTACAGGTTTTCATCTCAGCTAGGACATGTGCAGCCATTGAACCATACATATCCATATTAATAGTGTAGGTTTACTGGAGATTTCACTTTTCAGGCATAGGCCTATGAAGACACAAAACCTGGTACATAGCAATCTGTACACAAGTATTATATGAACAAAATACATCTTACAAGGCCTATTTTTCCATTAGAGTTTTGCTAGCGCAGTTCAGGAAAGACAGTAAAATTAAAAGGTCATTCTGCTTCATATAATTAAAAACAAGACCTTAGTTGCCAGTCTTTTTCTAACCAATACAATATAAATTCTCTAGCTTGTAAGGTCATCCAAGTAGGAAACAGTAAATATTACCCATAAAATAGCATTGCTACAACTGCAGTATGTACTTGTATTACATTGCTGCCCCGCTAGTCCTTGTGGGCACAAATTCTGCGTTACTCACTCTGATGGCCCCGGTTGTGGTCCAATGCTAGTGGCGGTTCTGTCTGTCAGACTTCTGAGTGCATCTTAGCAGGCTTCCTCTATGCTGGCTGTATTATAGGGCGCGCACAAACTTGTTCATGGCCTCTTAAATGGCCAGCGTGCGGACATCCTAATTCTCCCCCAGCCTATGGCTAGCGGTCCATGTGTATTTAAGGCACCTTTAGGGTTTTAGTCTCTAATTAACCAGTGAAGTTGCATTATTCTGTCCAACTGCTCGTGTACAGAACTTCTGCCTGACAACCGGCTCTGATTCTCCGCTACCTGCCCTGACTTTAGCCTATTTTTCGTATAGACCTATTGCCGCGTGGCCTGACCTTGAACCAGTTTCTTGGATATGTTTGTACGCAGCCTGCTCTGACTTCATCCTGTCTCCTGACTATGAATATTGCATGACCCCTCCATGCTTCATGCTGGTGTCTCTGACCTCAGCCACCAGCTACACCAGGACTATCTCAAGAGAGGGAAGGCTGATGCCTGATGCCATATTACTCACACAGGCTGAAGAAGGTCTATCTGGACCGAAACGTTCAGTGACTTACTGTGAAATAATTATGATAAAAATATCTGGATCAGAAATCCGTTTGATGTCTCGGTAAAGGACAATAAACTATATCTTTACTTGCAACATAAACATAGGAGTGCAGCGATTTTTCTCTTCACTTGCCAGACTGACCTCCTGGTCATTTCGCTAGCACCAACACGTGGCAGACCCCAACTTTCTCTATATCTCAAGAGAGGTAGTGGCCTGGTGAATCCCCTATAGAGAAGACCAGATACCTGTATAGGGACTAAAGGGTGAAAACCAGTGGACTGCCAGGATAACATCCTTAGATATAGCCCAAAGTCAAACTGGTTAGTTGGTAGAGTGGGTCCACACCCACTGTTCGTGACATAAATTTAATATCACACAATTGTATTTCACTGAAGACCTTAATAAAAATATTCTACTGGAAACGTGCTCTAATTTTTTGAGTGGTACCAAATAGAGGTCATATGTAAAAGCTCATCTGCACACAAAGAACTTTACTTCTACCATGGTGAAAACCGAGAAATTACTGTACTGAAAAAAATAGCCTATCTACCCGAGAGGGACTGATTTAGGACTGGACTGTCATTATTTGAGGTGTGATTTTAAGGTTGATTCAGATTTTTATCTTTTTAGTACTCACACTGATTTAGATTTTTATCTTTTAGTCGATTCTTATTTTTATCTTTTTAGTACTCACACGGTCATTAATAATATAATTTTTCCTATGCTTGTATTAGAGAAGTGTATAGTGAACATAGCAATTTCATGTTCTACTACTTGTATTAGAATAACCCACATGTATGATCCAATGATAGATCCACAAATCAATTACAGTCCCGCAGAATATATGACACCTTTCCTTGCAGCCTGTATACCTTCTTTATGCACAGCAGGCACAGGCTGTCATAAAACAGACCATATTTGCTGATGGACGCAAGGGAAGTTGACTGATATCTGGTATTTTTTGTATGTAGTATTGCTTAAAGGTGTTACCCTGTTGAGGAAGGGTTGAGACGTATGCATATATATCCATGCATGCCTGCAAACACGTGCGGGCATGTATGGTATATATATGCATACATTAACCACCGCATCATGGGGTGATGTGCGCAGATGTGCCCAGCATCTGCGCACGTCTGCCCATGGTGATCCCCAGGGGCTCATGGTGGCCCCTGTGGGAAATATGTGGTCCCTGGAAGCTGTGCCCCCTTATAATCCCCCTTATATTAGTATATATATGTGCCCCCTTATATGTGTCCCCTTATAGTTAGTATATATTTCCTGTATGACCGTGTATATATTGGCCCTGTATGGCAAGTGGGGACATATGCATGTCCCCTGTATGTGATGCCCCAGATATATGCGAGGGTGTGTGTATATATAGATATGTGTGTATGTATTTGCACACGTGTCTATGTATATACACTTATGTCAGCATGACAGTATGTATGTGGGCTTATTGCTGCCCATTCATACCCCCAGTTTTGTATGTGTATGTGTTTATAGATGTGATATATGCAATTCCAACTCTTATCAACAGAGTTGTTTAGAGAAAAACTTGTGCTGATAGCCTGTAGGATAACAGCTGATTAGCATCTAGTCCCCTTTTGTTCAGGCCCAAAGCAATCAGACTCTTTGGCATCGATTGTGAGGGGACTTTCTAACCAGAGACATCAAGAACCTGTTTTTCCACACCTCTGCCCATGGCTAAAACTCCATGCCCCTACTCCCAGCATTTTTGGGACTAGGGGGGGGAGGACTCTGGGGATTGTAGGCAGGCATACGTCACAGTGACACTATGATGTCACATCCCTGAGGAAGGAGGAGGGGGGCTGGTTTTGGGCTATAAAGCCCCAAACAGAGCAGAGGTGCGGCCTCTTGCAACCAGACTAGATTCAGAGACGCATGGGAGAGAGCAGCTTCATGATGACCACCTGGATAAGGCCTAAGTATACCTGTGTAGCCCCTACCTACCCCTCACATATCACCCCTGGTCCTGTAACCCCTATATTTCCCTGATGTGCACCTTGGGCCCTGATTCAACCCCTATCCCACCAACGATTAACCCTTTCCCTGCCAGGCATTACCCCTGGTAGTTACCCTGGTCCCTGTGCCCTGATGGACCCTGGTCCCTGCCTACTGTGCACCCTGGCTACCCTTGCCCCTGAAACCCCTGATATACCCTTTCCCTACCCTGATTAACCCCTGGTGGTAACCCCTGCTTAAACCCTGCCACACCCCCCCCCCTCACTGTACACTTGCAGGGTATTTAGCCCCTGCATTGCTGTACAGTTCTGATATTATCCCCATTGTTAACCCTTTGTGTTTGTGGTCGGCTTACACCCCTGTAAGGCCACCGTTAACCCTCGGCGTACCCCATAGGGATAGTATAGAACTAGATGGGTGGGCTGTTAATATTGTATGTGTGAACTGTATAGTTAGTTGATGGGTGGATTTGGGAATGTGTAGTGTAGTTTAGGATTGTATATTTAGTGCTGTATTGTTAGTGTATTGCGTAGTGTATTGTTAATAAATACCGTTATATTTGTAACTATCTGTGTAACGTGTAGTTATTGGCGATAGTTAGTTAGTAAGGCGCATGCAGCTAGCATAGTGATTAGTGTAAAGCATAGCGAAAGTATTGTTATTGTTATATAAAGGCATAAATGGGCGGATTTATCAATAGTTGGCTCCTCCCATTTATGAATATTAATTATTGGTATTTGCATAAATATTGGTGATTAATAGTCCCCCTCTACATACCCGATTACCTGATTATGATTGTTGGGGGCCCTATTGATCAGTAGAATGGAGATCCTGAGCCCACTGTTGCTCCTCAATTCACAACCACAGTGAGAAGTAGTTTGAAAGGAGTGGTGGTTGTACATGAGGACTGGCACTCCATTTAGTGTCTATGGGACTGACAGACTGCAGAGGGCAGTGGATTTGGAACCCCATTCTGGTGCCCTGTTGGACCCTCCCCAGTGATCACTGATTTATCGCCTATCCTATGGATAGCTGATAACTGTTTTTTTTTATGGGAATACCCCTCAAAAGGGCATCTGTCAGAAAATGTGTACCTAGGAAACTGGCTGACCTGTTGCTTGTGAGCTTGGCAGCTGAAGGTATCTGTGTTGGTCTCATGTTCACATGTGCCCACATTGCTGAGAAAAAGTACATTTTAATATATGCAAATGAGCCTCTAGTAGCAACAGGGGCGTTGCTACTTACATCTAACGGCTCTGCTTTCTCTGCAACTGCAGCGCCCTCTCTACTTTCATTGACAGGGCCAGGCATTGCAAATGTGATCGCGATTGCCGGGCCCTGTCAATCAAAGTGCGGGCGTGGCAGTTGAAGTCTCTTGGAGTAACGGCAATGCCCCATTTGCCTTAAATGCTAATTTGCATATATTAAAACTATTTTTCTCAGAAATGCAGGCAAATATGAATATGGGACGAACAGAGATGATTTTAGCTGCCAAGCTCACATGCAACAGGTCAGCCAGTTTCATAGGTACAAATCTGCTGACACATGCCCTTTAATAGACACATTTTACCTTTGCATCTACAGGTAAGTACATATGACAGAATCAATTGTTTAGGGTTGAGATTCACAGCAAACTAGTGTAATTAACATCTCCGTAATTATTCGCAATATATTTTTCAAAGCATATGTCCACCTTCAAAGACCACATTACAGTTGATATACAGATACAGATTACTTATCTTTCAAGAGCTAGTATTCTAGTTAAGAGCTGCATTAACAGTGTGGTGTGCTGTCAACAGGCTTGTCTGATAATGGCTTATGAGAGCTCCATTCATACAAGAAGACAGTCTATATTCCTATATTGCATTACTGTACAGAGCATGGTGCAAAAATAGACATGCTAGAAATGGTGAAAGCTCTGTGTAGACACTAGGCCAGAAAAAACATTTTTTAGTAATTTCAGCATTGAAGTCTTACATAGGACCTTTTACCACTCCTGACTTGCCTGTTTTAACAGCTTCATGCATTCCCCATGTGATAACAATTCTGGAGCATCTATTCTTATGGCTCTATGTTGTGCCTTTCATTTATTATTTCTACTAGAAGTTATGAATGAATTGCTAGCAGTCTGCAGTAAGGGTACAGAGGGGAGGTAACAAGTTGGGGGGGTGTACCTGCACAGTCTGAAATGGCAGCACTGATTGGATAGAGTGAGTATGTGCAGGCACACATCCCCAACTGGTCACCACCCCTCTGTACCCTTACTGCAGACTGCTAGCAATTCATTCATAACTTCTACTAGAAATAATAAAGGAATAGCACAACATAGAGCCATAAGAATAGATGTTCCAGAACTGTTATTACATGGGGAATGCATGAAGCTATTAAAACAGGTAAGTCAGGAGTGGCGAAAGGTCCTCTTTAAAGGTTATGTGCACCTTTGGGGGAATTTTTTTTTATAGTTTACGTACAGAATTAATCTACATAATAAAATTTTAGTCCAAAGCCGCATCTACAATTCTTAAAGTCTATGGATGCATTTTTTATCATGACATTTTACTAAAAATCTATTTTTGCAGTTGGTTTTCAACAGTTTTTCCTCTACAGTCTTCACTTTCACTGCTTCTGCAGACTATTGCCTTCTCAATTAACCTGTCAGAGAGTTCCTCTGTTGTCTCCACCTGTAGCCCTTATCTCTGAACTCCTGACAGCTCATAAACACTTATTTAACCTAAATTCTTACCAAGAATTTAGCTGTAATGAGTGTTTATGAGCTGTTGGGAAAGTAGAGGTAAGGGCTGCAGATCAAGCCAAAAGAGGAGCTATTTGACAGATTCAGTGTAAAGCAGATGCAATAAAGTCATTAGACGCTATATATTTTTGGATTAAAAAATAATTTTTACCCACAATGAGTAAAATGCAATGATAAAAAAAATTGCCCCAAAGGTGTGCAGCTTCGGATTATAATTTTATGTAGGTTAATTCTGTATGTATACTAGATTCCTCTATGCCAAATTTCCCTAAACTGAAATGAAAAAAAAAGCTAAAATCTGGAAATCTGATGTAGTCTATGTTTGAATAAAGTCTAAATAAATGCTGCTTGTGTACAGTGTGTATAATTGTCTCTCCAGGGACTTTGAAAGCAAAGGTCATTGCGTGTCTTGTGTTCACTGCCTCTTGCTTAGTGATCTGATAAAGGATGTCTGTCACCTCACGTCAGACACTCCGAACAGCTCGACACAAGTGAGAGCAAATTTACATCATCTGGCCGTTTGTCAGAAGAGATTGGGGACAGCTTTGTTCTTTACTCCCTCTGCCACATTAGGGCACTTGTTTAAAGGATTTTTTTTCTTTCGTGTATTTCATCTCAGGTGCTCAGTGAACAGGTGCATTTCTCCACTTTCACTGATAACAGTACCATGGTCATATAACAATTGCCTTTCCTACACTGGAAAAGCTTTACATACATAACCAGGCAGCATTTAAAGGGGTTCTTCACTTCATTTATATTGATGACCTGTCTTCAGGATAGATCTGTGATGGCTCCAGCACTCCAGCTGTGGTAGAATTACGACTCCCAAGATGAACACTTGCTTGGCTGTTCTCAGAACGCTATAGAAATGAATGCAGTATGCTGGGAGCCATAGTTTCACCACAGCTGGAGTGCCGGAGGTTGGCAATCTCTGGGATAGATCATCAATATCAGATCAGTGGTGGTCCAACTCCCCCCACCCCCCACTGATTAGCTGTTTGAAGAGAAAGCAGAATTCATACTAGTGCTGCCTTCTCTTCCATTGTTTATCTGCTTGCTGTTGCAACCGCAGCAGTGAGCAGTTGTAATTACAACTACGCAGCCCCATTCACTTCTATGGGACAGCTCCTTTCTGTTCAAAAGAATAGGAAGGAGCTGTCCAATTTTAAGTGAATGGGACATCTGAGACACAGCGGTTGCGATTGTGAGCAGGTAAACAGAGCAGAGAAGACAGCGCTTGTACAAGTACTGCTTTCTCTTCAAACAGCTGAACAGCAGGGTGCCAGGAGTCTGCTCCCCGCCGATCTGATATTGATGACCTATCCTAAGGATAGGTCATCAATAAAAAATAAAGCGGACAACCCCTTTAACCCCTTAATGAACGGGCCATTTTGCACCTTCGTGTCCAGGCTTATTTTTTAAAATCTTTCATGCATTACTTTATGTGGTAATAACTTTGGAACACTTACTTATCCAAGCCCTTAGGAAATTGTTTTCTCGTGTCACATCGCACTTCATGACAGTCATAAATTTTAGTAAATATATTTCACCTTTATTTATGAAAAAAACCAAATTTTCAAATAATTTTGAAAAATTCGCAATTTTCTAAATCTCAATTTCTCTGCTTTTAAAACAGAAAGTGATACCTCAGAAAATATTTATTACTTAACATTCCCCATATGTCCACTTTATGTTGGTATCATTGTGTAAATGTCATTTTTTTTTTTTTTGGGGGGGGGACGTTAGAAGGCTTACAATTTTGAAAAGCAATTCTTAACATTTTTAAGAAAATTTACAAAACCCAATATTTTTTTTTTTCAGGTCTGAAGTCACTTTGTGGGGCTTACATAGTAGAAACCCCCCATAAATTATCCCATTTTGGAAACTACACCCCTCAAGTTACTCAAAACTGATATTACAAACTCTGTTAACCCTTTAGGTATTCCACAAGAACTAAAAGAAAATGGAGATTAAATTTCTAAATTTTACTTTTTTGGCAGATTTTCCATTTTAATCCATTTTTTTCTTTAACACATCGAGGGTTAACAGCCAAACAAAACTCAATATTTACTACCCTGATTCTGCGGTTTACAGAACCGTATGGTTTTTGGAAGGCAGATTTTGCTGGACTGGTTTTTAGACACATTGTCCCATTTGAAGCCCCCCAGATGCACCCTACAGTAGAAACAATCAAACAGTGACCCCATTTTGGAAACTGCAGGATAAGGTGACAGTTTTATTGGTACTATTTTGGGGTACATGTGATTTTTAATTTATATTATATTTTTTGTGAGGCAAGGTAACCAAAAATGTATGTTTTGGCACCGTTATTATTTTTTTGTTTTTACAACGTTCATCTGACAGGTTAGGTCATGTGATATTTTTATAGAGCCGGGTCGTTATGGACGCGCAATATCTAATATGTATACTTTTTCTTATTTATTTAGGTTTTACACAATAATAGCATTTTTGAAACAAAAAAAAAATGTTTTAGTGTCTCCATAGTCTGAGCCATAGTTGTTTGATTTTTTTGGGCGATTGTCTTAGGTAAAGATCTCATTTTTTGCAGGATGAGGTGATGGTTTGATTGGTACTATTTTGGGGGGCATATGCCCTTTTGATCGCTTGGTGTTGCACTTTTTGTGATGGTAGGTGACAAAAAATTTCTTTTTTGGCACTGTTTTTATTCATTTTTTATTTTTTTACAGTGTTCATCTGAGGGGTTAGGTCATGTGATATTTTCATAGAGCTGTGTTTAGGGTATTTTATTTCCTTCATTTTTACCCAATTATAAATGGGCGTATATATGAAAAAATTGAAAATATTTTTTTTTTTTACTTTATTACTTTTTTAATTTTTAAAAAGAATTTTTTACACTTTTATGACTTAGACCCATTTGGTTCTTGAAGATCCAGTGGGTCTGATGGCTCTACAATACACTGCAGTACACTATGCACTATGTATTTTCATTCAGAGTAAGCCTGATCAGGCTCCTTGCCTCTGGCAGGACCCTGTTAGGCTTACATACCATGGCAAGCCTGGATGTCTGTGTAAGGCACCCAGTTACCATGGTAACCATCAGGATGCTGCCACAGCAGAGCAGCGGCCCAATGGGAGGGGGGAAGGAGGGAGCTCCCTCCCTCTGTTATGATCAATCGGGACATTGCCACAGCAGCGCAGCGCCTGATGGGGGGTGAGCGAGGGAGCTTCCTCCCTGTTAACCCCTTCCATACAGCGGCCTCTACGGACCATGACATGGAAGGGGTTAAATGGCCACCATCAGTGCCAGCATCGATGTCGGTTGTTACAGTAGATTGTCAGCTGTATGTTACAGCTGACAATCTACCTATGCTCGGCCATCCTGAAAGATTTTGGGGGTGGGGGCTTCTGCTTGGCCATCCTGAATTGGGTGGGTGAAGAAAACACAGCAGCGCAGCCCCAATCTCCTCAAGATGAGGAGATCGGAGCTGCGATTGGTCAGTCAAACCTGACCAATCGCAGCGACTGAAAGGCAGGGACCACGCTGATTGGTCCCCTGCCGGATGCCCGGACAGCTCTGCTGTTCATGACACGCGTATACATGCCGCTGTCACCGCAAGTATACACTTTGATCTCATGATCTCTTACTGTACACGTCAAGATGCGGTAACTAACACCACATTATGACGTACACCAGGGATCAGCAACCTCCGGCACTCTAGATGTTCTGAAACTACAACTCCCAGAATGCTCTATTAACTTCTATGTGAGTTGTCAGAGCAGCCGGCCATGTTTGCATGCTGGGAGTTGTAGTTTCACAGCAGCTGGAGTGCCGAAGGTTGCTGATCCCTGACGTACACAGTACGTCATTGGTCATTAAGAGGTTACTCAGAAGATAACTACACTTCATATTCTGTTGTTTAAATGGTCAGATGTAACAGATAAGCTGCATGTTTTTCAGCGTGGAATGGCTGGGCGAAAATCTGCAGTGTGTTAATAGAATACAATCCAAGCAGATGACCTTTTCAAAAATCTTAGCCACATGTTGCCGAGAAAAATCCACAGCAGAAATTGACTTGCGTTATTGATTTTAGATCCACAGTATGTGAATTTATGCTACAGATTTCCACCATGGATGGTGTTTTGCCACAGATTCACTGTAGATTTTGTGAGGAAATTACAGAGGATCTTCTGCTGCAGAAAATCTGCCTCATGTGGCCATACCCTTATTCTATTCTCCACTATTTATACAGGTACATATACTATAAATGTGACTGCTGATGCATCTTGACTAGGGATGAGCGAATCGACTTCGGAGGAAACATCCGAAGTCGATTCACATGAAACTTTGTTCTAATACTGTACGGAGCAGGAGCTCCATACAGTATTAGAATGTATTGGCTCCAATGAGCCGAAGTTATTGCTTCGCGAAGTCTGATCTTGACCACATAATTTCTTATTTGAATATTTTCCCCTATCTGCCTTGCAGGTGTGGACTGGGAGCATAAAGTCGCTCTGGAAAAAAAAAAAAAAAAAAAGTGACCCTATATTGTAGTGGGGCCCAAATTGACAAAAGGCAGGGTCAACACAAGTAGTTGGGGCCAGCAATACCATATTGTGACACATTGTACCACCCCAGCAGAACCAAATGCCACAGTGCATCACTAAATACTGACCCAGATGTACAAAATACCTCCCCAAAAACTGTCCCTCTACCACAGTTACCACATTCTATCCTCTTTCTCCAGTTGACATACGATGGCAATAAAGTAAAATTCAGGAGCAAGGAGGGGAGTTTCAGATCATTACTTACAATGGCTGGCAGCTGTGAGGAGGGCTCAAGTGGCCCTCTGGGCATCTGCCGGATAGAACCTCTTCTGTATTCTATGTATGAGAGGAGCATCAGAGCATTTCCTTGCTCCTTGCTGCATCGCAGGCCACTGTTTGTGGGGAGCCAGTGACGTACTGGGCTTCACAACACTGGTAGGCGGAGACTTCTGCTTAGCAGTGAGCCCAATGATGTCATCAGCACAAATGGTCAATGTATAGCCCTGCCCTAGGCTGTTTTGGAGGCGGGTACTATGTTGCTTAGATGTCCCAATGTACTATGCTGTTGAGATGCTGCTTTGCATGATACCCACCTCCAAAACAGCTCTATACACCACTCATTTGTGCTGATGACATCACCGGGCTCAATGCCAGGCAGCAGTCTCCGCCTACTATAGTGTTGTGAAGCCCGGTAGGTCACTGGCTCACAACAAAAAGTGGCTCGTGATGCAGCAAGACAAAGGGGAGCACTGGAGCAAGGAAATGCTCTGATGCTCCTTTCATACATAGTAATGGAATACAGAAGGGGTTATATCCGGGTTCAGCACTGAACCTGGAAAACCCCTTTAACTAAAGCATTAGTAATTCGGTTTTACACATACAGTATCTTGTCCACATATAATGCTGTTAGTATAATCCTGAAGAAGTAAGTTCATGCAGAGACACACAGCATTATAAATCATTATAATGACGTGCACTCCTGCAAAATGAGCCCATAACGGGAAATCGCGCTCATACACTGAGTGTAACTTCCGCATAGGACACGCTTCTCTGAAAGAGGCCTAAGACTTCTCTATATCTACCCTTCCTTTATAATCCATTACAGATTTGGCTAAATGTAAGAGCTGCAGCAAGACTGCACATACAAAAAAAGAATGTTCTACAGGACTTACAGCCAGGTCTTGTCCCATCAAATATATACTGTAGATGTCTTTTCATGCAAGGTTTCTAGCATTTAATGGTTTTGAACACAATTTTCTACAGGGTGTTTTAAAGAGGACTTTTCACTGGTCCTGACATAATAATATTAGTACCTAGCAGTGTAGGGCATGATCAGTAGATGTCCCTGCGCAAATTTTTTTTTCAAATTGGCTGCTCAGGTGGGGCGCTGTGCCCCTCGTTCTCTTTTGCCGCCCTGTAAGCCAATTAGTAGCATTGGTACAGGGAGGAGGAGACTGCCCTGTTTCTCAAGGGGGAAAAAAAAGCTCAATCTTCTCTCTGGCCTTGATGCTCTCCGCTGTGATTGGGCAGCTCACAGCCAGGGAGAAGGAGACGCCCCTTGAGAAACACCCAATGAATGTGAGCCAATAAAAACATATAGCAATAATTATTTCTCATGTATAAAGATACCATGTAAAAAAAAGTTATATGTACATAAATACCATGTAGAAGGCAACACATATGCCTATGGTAAAATATGATATTGGACCTAATAAAAAATTACCAGACCGCATAGAATATAAATACACTTTATTAACACAATATATAGGGAATAATCCATCCATAAAAACAGGTGCAGGGAAAAGGCGGCATCCACAAGAGAAAGGCATAAGGGTGATGATTCAATACAATGCTCACTTTAAATAACAATGAAAGTGCTGGTGCTACTTGCAATAATATTCAAATATATATATATATATATATATATATATATATATATATATATATATAAAGCAAAGAATCCATTACCCAAACTGTGCTTCCTCTGGGATGGTGCCAGCCCCGACACGTGTTTCGGCAAACCTTCGTCTGGGGGTTTCATTTTTTATACCCTAATGGTATAGCACACCCTGCTGTATAAATGCTTGTGTGCTTTAAAATGTAATCATTTTCAGTTTTACCTGATAATAACTCGCACAAATGCATGCTACTTTCCTATTCTGCAGCCTATTCTCACAGCGTTGTCATGTGCAGTCTGTCTTCTCTGTATTATAAACAAGAGACAGGGAGAGCACTGGGAGGAAAAGCATAGCCCTGAGTCCTGGGAGAGCACTGAGAGGAGGAGCACAGCCCTAAGTGCTGGGGAGAGCACTGGGAGAAGGAGCACAGCCCTGAGTGCTGGGGAGAGCACTGGGAGGAGGAGCACAGCCCTGAGTGCTGGGGAGAGCACTGGGAGAAGGAGCACAGCCCTGAGTGCTGGGGAGAGCACTGGGAGGAGGAGCACAGCCCTGAGTGCTGGGGAGAGCACTGGGAGGAGGAGCACAGCCCTAAGTGCTGGGGAGAGCACTGGGAGAAGGAGCACAGCTCCGAGAGCTGGGGAGAGCACTGGGAGGAGGTGCACAGCCCTGAGTGCTGGGGAGAGCACTGGGAGGAGGAGCACAGCCCTGAGTGCTGGAGGAACACAGCCCTGAGTGCTGGGGAGAGCACTAGGAGACGAAGCACAGCCCTGGGAGGAGGAGCACAGCCCTGAGTGCTGGGGGGAGCACTGGGAGGAGGAGCACAGCCCTGAGTGCTGGGGGGAGCACAGCCCCGAGGGCTGGGGAGAGCACTGGGAGGAGGAGCACAGCCCTTAGTGCTAAGGGGGAGAACACGGGGAGGAGGAGCACAGCCCTGAGTGCTGGGGAGAGCACTGGGAGGAGGAGCACAGCCCTGAGTGCCTGGGCTCGGGCAGAAAGTGGAGGGGGGAGGGCTGCTTTAGATGGTGATATCTCCTGAATGGTAGCAGCTAGAAACATGCAACTGTTCTGACTGTTCTGCATGTTTGAAAGCTGATATTGCAGGCTTTCATACAAGACCAGAATGACAGCTAAACAACAGAAAATATATCACTGTTAGAAATCGAGTCGGGAATAATCGGGTTAAAACCACCTGCTTTTACTTTCACTTTCAGCTGCATTCTCTGCATCCTGATCTCTATCAGTGATCTCTTCTCCTGTACTGAACATATTGCTGTCATTCTGGTATTGTCTGAAGGCTTGGAATGTCAGCTTCCAGCCAATACAAAGCCCATATCTTCTAGTTGGTGCCAAACCAGAGATATGAGAAGCTAAAGCAGCCCCCATCCTCCCTGTCATTGTGGAGGAGAATGAAGGAGCAGCTGCAGAGCTGACAGGCTGCAGAATTTGAGAAAAAAATATGGAAATGTGTGTGACATCATCATCAATAGAGTGACCCACATAATACAATTACATTATTTTTAGCACACAGTGAACGCCATGAAAAAATTTCCCCTAAAAATAAATAAATGTTATTTAATACACTATATATATATACATATATACACATATATACACACACACACACACACACACACACACACACTCACCTAAAGAATTATTAGGAACACCTGTTCTATTTCTCATTTGCCTTCGGAACTGCCTTAATTCTACGTGGCATTGATTCAACAAGGTGCTGATAGCATTCTTTAGAAATGTTGGCCCATATTGATAGGATAGCATCTTGCAGTTGATGGAGATTTGAGGTATGCACATCCAGGGCACGAAGCTCCCATTCCACCACATCCCAAAGATGCTCTATTGGGTTGAGATCTGGTGACTGTGGGGCCATTATAGTACAGTGAACTCATTGTCATGTTCAAGAAACCAATTTGAAATGATTCGAGCTTTGTGACATGGTGCATTATCCTTCTGGAAGTAGCCATCAGAGGATGGGTAAATGGTGGTCATGAAGGGATGGACATGGTCAGAAACAATGCTCAGCTAGCCCGTGGCATTTAAACGATGCCCAATTGGCACTAAGGGGCCTAAAGTGTGCCCAGAAAACATCCCCCACACCATTACACCTCCACCACCAGCCTGCACAGTGGTAACAAGGTGTCAGTATGGGATCTGCATCTCCACTGCAGGGTGGCAGATCGCTGTCTACACATTGCAGCACTATGGGTCCCAGTACTGGCTTACCTTGTAGGAGACGCAGGTGCCCGCCAGCATACCGCCGCATCCGTCCTCTTTGCCAGGTGTCATCTGATGCGCTATAGCATGCGCGCGCGCACCTCTCCCTTTCTTATAGGAGTAGGCAACTGGTTCCTGATTACCATCCCCACCCGGAGGCGGGACGATTTGTATTTAAGGCAGCTTCACTCATCATGAAGTGCCCAAGCGTGGTTGTTGTACCTCTTGACTCCCGCTGAAGCATTCCTCTGTGTCTGTTTATTGGATTTCCTGGATTCTGACCTCTGCTTCGTTTGACTACGCATCTGCCTGCTGTCTGTTTATTGGATCACCTGGATTATAGACCTCTGCACTGCCTGACTACGCGTCTGCCCATCTCCTCCTGTAAGTCTGCCTGGATCCAGATCCTGCACTGCCTTTGAGACTGCTTATATCTGCACTGCCTGACAATGAGACCGCTTATATCTGCACTGCCTGACTATGCATCTGCCCATCTCCTCCTGTAAGTCTGCCTGGATCCAGACCCTGCGCTGCCTATGAGACTGCTTATATCTGCATGCTATATTGCTCTGAACTTTGTGTTGCCTGTATCTGTCAAGTGACTTTTGAATACTGTCTGCCAGTAAAGACCATCTGTTCCTTTATTCTGCCTTTGTTGGACTCTGTTCACACTACTGCAGGTAGCTGCATTCAAGGTAACCAGTGCAGACACCAGGGTCCTGTCTCTGAGAGTCAGCAGTCAGCAATATTGGACTAATTCCCAGTCCTCTATCAGCTGACACAGAGGATCCACATCCTCTGGTCGTAACACAAGGCATGATGGATACATGTTCTCATTCTGTTTATGGCAAATTCGGACTCTACCATTTGAATGTCTCAACAGAAATCGAGACTCATCAGACCAGGCAACATTTTTCCAGTCTTCAATAGTAAAAATTTTGGTGAGCTCGTGCAAATTGTAGCTTCTTTTTCCTATTTGTAGTGGAGATGAGTGGTACCCGGTGGGGTCTTCTGCTGTTGTAGCCCATCCGCCTCAAGGTTGTGCGTGTTGTGGCTTCACAAATGCTTTGCTGCATACCTCGGTTGTAACGAGTGGTTATTTCAGTCAACGTTGCTCTTCTATCAGCTTGAATCAGTCGGCCCATTCTCCTCTGACCTCTAGCATCCACAAGGCATTTTTGCCCACAGGACTGCCGCATACTGGATGTTTTTCCCTTTTCACACCATTCTTTGTAAACCCTAGAAATGGTTGTGCGTGAAAATCCCAGTAACTGAGCAGATTGTGAAATACTCAGACCGGCCCGTCTGGCACCAACAAGCATGCCACGCTCAAAATAGCTTAAATCACCTTTCTTTCCCATTCTGACATTCAGTTTGGAGTTCAGGAGATTGTCTTGACCAGGACCACACCCCTAAATGCATTGAAGCAACTGCCATGTGATTGGTTGACTAGATAATTGCATTAATGAGAAACAGAACAGGTGTTCCTAATAATTCTTTAGGTGAGTGTATATACACACCCTAAAATGGTTCCTAAAAACCTTTTAATGCGACTATTAAGAGGCTAAAACAAATGCTTACTGATTTCATGTAATTGCAGGGCTTGTCTCTGGTTAGCTGTATGTGAGAGGATACACAATGCTCTGGGGTAATGGGGGAAGTTATCTGCATTCTCATTGGTCTTGTCTTTCTCTGGATAGCAGTATGTGAGAGGATACACACTACTCTGGGGTAGTGGGGAAGGTTATCTGCATTCTGACTGGTCTTGTCTGGTTAGCTGTATGTGAGAGGATACTCACTGATCTGGGTTAGTGGTGAAGTTATCTTCATTCTCATTGGTCTTGTCTGTCTCTGGTTAGCTGTATGTGAGAGGATACACAATGCTCTGGGGTAGTGGGGGAAGTTATCTGCATTCTGATTGGTCTTGTCTTTCTCTGGATAGCAGTATGTGAGAGGATACACACTACTCTGGGGTAGTGGGGAAGGTTATCTGCATTCTGACTGGTCTTGTCTGTCTCTGGTTAGCTGTATGTGAGAGGATACACACTGCTCTGGGCTAGTGAAGGAGGTTATCTGTATTCTGATTGGTCTTGCTAGTTCATGTAAGGAAAGCAAGGGGTTATGGGAAGTGAGGGAAATACAGGAGGGCCTCAAGGACAGGGCAAAGATCACCACAAGAAGTGCAGTAGAAGCCATTTTAGGAAGATGCTGAAATAGAGGCAGAGAGAAATAGGGTTGCTAAGGGCTGAATACAGACATCAAAGTCAGATTAACTGAAAAATAAATCTTCATGAATATCTCCCCTTCAGCATCACATATGTTAGGAATTTCATTTTTGGTAGTGAAATGGCAGTTACACTTTAAAGTGTTCCTAAACTTACAAATGAGCTTTCTTGAAACCTACTCTAAATGTGACTTTATAGATGCAGGCTATTAGCGCAGGAGCTCCATAGCACATTGCTCCTCTTTCGGTGCCCACTGTAGTAAAGCCTATCATAGCACATCTATGACAGGCTTTAGTTGGGCAGCACTGGTACAGGCAGGAGCAGAGACTGCTATAGAGCTCTTGACTGTACAGCGCTCAATGTGGCCTCAGGAAATCTGTAGTCTCGAGCACCTATTTTGCTAAGAAAAGTAAAGAAAAAAAATTAAAGCATATTCCAAAAATTGGTTTTGTCACATTTAGAGTAGGTGTCAATAAGCTTAGGGGGTGATTTATCAAACTGGTGTAAAGCACAGCTCGATTAATTGCCCATAGCAACCAATCATATCCCACCTTTCATTTTTGACAGCTCCTTTGGAAAATAAAAGGAGGAATCTTATTGGTTGCTATGGGCAACTCACCTCATTCGGCAAGACTGTACCCTGCTCTGCACTGATGAAGGGCAAGACCACCGAAACAGCGCTGGCAACAGATACAGAGAAGCATATTTCTGTGAAAAACATAATGCGTGACTGAGGGAGAAAAGCATGGATCACGGCCCCAGCTACAGACAGAATATCAAATGCCTTTTTCCTCAGTCAACAAACAGTTTATGTGCTTGAAGAGCTGCTGGCGCCTAATCTAGTTATTTAGCCTGAGGAGTGCAGGTACAAGCTGCATCATATGAGCACAGCAGGTTATTTATTAAGCAGCAGTTGAAGTAGTTGCCTTTAATAAATCACCACTGCGGGTAAAAAAAGAAAAAAAATACATCATGCATGGAAAATTACCTCATAGACATCTATTCATATACACAGGCTCCATACGATATTCAAGCAACGTACTATAGCGCAACAACCCTGTCTAAGCTGGTTTTATAAGAAAACGGCATCAGAGTCTGGAAACCATCTACGGTAGTTTTATTATTAGCAAAGCTATCTTATTATATGGTGTATAAGGCAGGTTGTCAACACTATAAATCAAAAGGACATTTTAATACAGAGAAAATGACTTTGTCCTATGCCGTCAGAGGAAGGATACATGGCTGGGAGCAAGTGAGAAAAGAATTAGCATGATCATCATGGCAAGACTACAAACGAATGAATTCGGATAAAAATTGGCCGTTAGCTCAGGGAGATGCCCCTGGCAGGTTCTTGCTTATGCTAATGTATCCTGGCTGTTTGTTAATATCTACAGTCGTGGCCAAAAGTTTTGAGAATTACATAAATATTGGAAATTGGAAAAGTTGCTGCTTAAGTTTTTATAATAGCAATTTGCATATACTCCAGAATGTTATGAAGAGTGATCAGATGAATTGCATAGTCCTTCTTTGCCATGAAAATTAACTTAATCCCAAAAAAACTTTCCACTGCATTTCATTGCTGTCATTAAAGGACCTGCTGAGATCATTTCAGTAATCGTCTTTTTAACTCAGGTGAGAATGTTGACGAGCACAAGGCTGGAGATCATTATGTCAGGCTGATTGGGTTAAAATGGCAGACTTGACATGTTAAAAGGAGGGTGATGCTTGAAATCATTGTTCTTCCATTGTTAACCATGGTGACCTGCAAAGAAACGCGTGCAGCCATCATTGCATTGCATAAAAATGGCTTCACAGGCAAGGATATTGTGGCTACTAAGATTGCACCTCAATCAACAATTTATAGGATCATCAAGAACTTCAAGGAAAGAGGTTCAATTCTTGTTAAGAAGGCTTCAGGGCAACCAAGAAAGTCCAGCAAGCGCCAGAATAGTCTCCTAAACAGGATTCAGCTGCGGGATCGGAGTGCCACCAGTGCAGAGCTTGCTCAGGAATGGCAGCAGGCAGGTGTGAGCGCATCTGCACGCAGAGTGAGGCGAAGACTTTTGGAAGATGGCCTGGTGTCAAGAAGGGCAGCAAAGAAGCCACTTCTCTCCAAAAAAAAGATCAGGGACAGATTGATCTTCTGCAGAAAGTATGGTGAATGGACTGCTGAGGACTGGGGCATAGTCATATTCTCCGATGAAGCCTCTTTCCGATTGTTTGGGGCATCTGGAAAAAGGCTTGTCTGGAGAAGAAACTTCTTCCAACAATAGTTTGGTGAAGAACAATGCATTTTCCAGCACGATGGAGCACCGTGCCATAAGGCAAAAGTGATAACTAAGTGGCTCGGGGACCAAAACGTTGACATTTTGGGTCCATGGCCTGGAAACTCCCCAGATCTTAAACCCATTGAGAACTTGTGGTCAATCCTCAAGGGGCGGGTGGACAAACAAAAACCCACTAATTCTGACAAACTCCAAGAAGTGATTATGAAAGAATGGGTTGCTATCAGTCAGGAATTGGCCCAGAAGTGGATTGAGAGCATGCCCAGTCGAATTGCAGAGGTCCTGAAAAAGAAGGGCCAACACTACAAATACTGACTCTTTGCATAAATGTCATGTAATTGTCGATAAAAGCCTTTGAAACGTATGAAGTGCGTGTAATTCTATTTCACTACATCACAGAAACAACTGAAACAAAGATCTAAAAGCAGCAAACTTTGTGAAAACTAATATTTGTGTCATTCTCAAAACTTTTGGCCACGACTGTACATAATGTACAGCGGTGATGTGGTCCACTGCTGGAACCATAGGGCATCTTCTAAAAGTATTGATGATGATATCAGGCAACCTACAGATCTGTAAGATGCCCGATTAATAAGCTGCATAACTAAAACCAATAAATTGCTTCCCAAAGAACCTAAATGGACTACGCCACATTTGATAATTCCATATTTTATTAGTGTTTCATCGAATCCAGTCGTTTGCACCATGAGATTGCCCAGTTCTAAAGTTATGGTAGTAAAACTTCATCATGGTATAATGGACAGTTGTAATATGCATTGCTTCGAGTCCCAGACATTTTTAAGGCTCCGGTTAGTTTGCTATCTAGTCCACAGTCTGCTATGTGAATGGACCAGGGGTTGAGCATGCGTGTTTCCATTCAACTGGATAGAGAAGAGTATAGGGATTTGCTAGCTCTGGTGGTCCCATTGATTTGAATGGAGCTGTTGTGAACATGCTCAACCACCACTCCATTCACACAGGTGTTTTGGGGACCTCCTTTCCAATGATTGGTGGAGGTCACAATAGTCATATGCCTACCGGTTAGAAACTTATCACCTATCTTGAGGATGGGAGTTAATTTTCGATACTGTGCCAACTCCTTTAAGAGTGGACAGAAACCATCTCTAAATATAGGTCATTGACTAGGCTCCGTCTGTTTGCTTCATTGTGTGCATTTTCTTCTTGCTCTTTACAGTTTTCACTCTGCTTTTTTCCTGACCTTGTTCTCTTGTCTTGCAGCCTGCCCCGACCTCCGCTATTACTCGGTAAGCACCTTAATGTGTCCCCTAAAACACAACTTTTATTATTATTGTCGATAATAAAAGGTTAAAACAAGCCCCTATGTTAGGGGTCATCAACCTTCAGCACTCCAGCTGTTGTGAAACTACAACTTTCAGTATGGTCCATTCAAATCTACGGGAGTTTCAAGAACAGCTGAGAAAATGTGCATGCTGGGGGGGGGGCGGAGCTAGCGCCGGACTGAGATTGACGCTTAGTCTGCTGCTCTGCTAATAAGACCGTTCCTAGCACCAGCTTTAACCAGCTTCATTAAGCGAGGATGGTGAAAATTGGGAACCCCAAGCTTGGAGAACACCATGCGAGTCTCAAAAGACAGATTCCGAGCGGCGAAATTGAGAAATTCCTTAAGAAAGCAGCCGCCACGGTCGCGCCGCGAGAATCAAAGATGGCGCCGGCACAACAGCCTAAGGCCCCGAAGCGCGTCCCTGCACAATCCGAGGGAGACAGCGATTCTGAAGAAAGACCAGGTGCAGACCTACCGCTCACCAGACGTTACCTGGATCAAGCACTCTGCAGAGTTCTCTCCGAACTTACTGCTTTCAGACAAGAGGTGAGACAAATTGGGGAATGGGTGGAAACCCTGGAAACTCACCAGGCCGCAACCCTGAACCACCAGTCAGCGGTGACGGTCTCCCTCCGTCGCTGCACAGCGCACCTCAATGAGCTACACAACGCCCTGGAAGACCAGGAAAACAGAGGGCGCCGCAACAACTTACGGTTCAGGGGGATCCCAGAAACAGTCCCACCGGGAGAGATCACCGCAACTATCCTCACCATATGCGGATCACTGTTGAGTCCCGACTTCCCCCAAGAAATCGTCATTGAACGTGCTCATAGGGCGCTACGCCCTAAGCCAAAGCCGACCGAGCCACCTCGCAACGTTATTTGCAAGTTCCTGAACTTTCCAGTTAAAGTCACTATTCTGGAAGCAGCGCGCAATCATTCTGACCTCTCCTATGAGGACTCCAGATTGGAAATTTACCAAAATCACCTTTATATGTTTAGACCACACTCAAGATCCCGATGGAAGATTCATCCTAGTCAAAAGGTACCATAGGCCCACAAACTTATACCTTCATAAACCTATATGCCCCCAACTCTAACCAATCCCAATGGTTTTCAAATATTCACCCACTCATTGACTCCTTCAAAGAAGGGATAGTGATCCTGGGGGGAGATTTGAACATCGCTTTGAATCCGCAAATAGATACATCATCTAAATCCCACAAGTCCCTTAAGACCATACGGAACAGTTTTTGGAACTTACACCTGATTGACGTGTGGCAGACATGTCATCCCAGCACGCTTCATTATACATTTTACTCCCCGGTGCATGGTACCTATCATCGCCTAGATTATTTGTTTATCTCCAAAGAACATCTACACCTTTGTAGAGAGGGCTCAATAGGCTCCATGCACCTTTCTGACCATTCCCCAATTTTCCTTTCAGTGATGGCCCCAAACAGCAACCCCACTTGCTACAACTGGCGACTCAACGAATCCTTATTGGAACGTCAAACCATGATTGATTTAGTAACCAAGCACATTAAGGAATATTTTTCCCTGAACGAGGGCCCTGATATCTCTGCCAACATCCTGGGGGATGCACACAAACCCTACATTAGAGGCCAATTCATCAATATTGGATCACACCAAAAAAGGTTGAGGGAGAGAGCGATAGACGAGGCCTTTAAGAACATTCAACGACTTGAGTCCTGCCACAAAAAGGACCCCACTGACCCCCATCTACAGGAATTATCGAAACTCAGAGCAGAACTTAAGGCCCTTTTGCTAGCTAAAGCTGCCAAATACTATATGAACTCCCAACACAAATTTTTCGCCCATGGTGATAAAGCAACCAAATTTCTAATGTGCAGGATAAAGGGGAGGAGAGCAGCAAATTTTATACATCAGCTGACCTCACCCAAAGGCAAACCAGTTTTCTCTGCCCTCCGGATTGCCGCTCAATTCCGATCCTTTTACGAAAACCTCTACAACCTTCCCTCCAATACAACTCTAGAAACACGTGCTCCCATTATTTCAGCCTTCCTAGACTCCTCCAACATCCCGTCCCTCTCCCCTGACGAAAAGATAAATTTGGAAGCCCCCTTCACCCTAGCCGAACTCGCCTGAGCCTTACGCCAAATGCCACATAGGAAGAGCCCAGGCCCAGATGGCCTTCCGGTCTCATACTATAAAACCTTCCATGAACTCCTTCTTCCTTACCTTCTTAACGTCTGCAACCTTGCTCTCCGAGGAGTCCCGCTATCTAGAGACATGACAGCCGCCTATATCACGCTCATCCCTAAAGAGGGGAAAGATACCAAACAATGCTCCAATTACAGACCCATATCCCTCCTAATTATAGACAGTAATCTATTGGCCAAAATGCTGGCTAACAGGCTTGCGATTCTTCTCCCCCAACTTGTCCATGGGGATCAGGTCGGCTTTATTTGCAACAGAGGGCAAAGACAACACATCTAGAGTAGTCAATGCACTATGCCATGCTCGTCACAATTCCTCCCCTCTGCTTCTTCTCAGTACGGATGCTGAGAAAGCATTCGACAGGGTTAACTGGACATACTTGAAACAAGTCTTGTTGAGGTTTGGCCTTCCTGATCCCTTTGTACAAGCCACCTTTGCCATGTATACACAGGCAACAGCCCTGGTTCGGGTCAATGGCAATCTTTCCTCTCCGTTTGCCATAAGTAATGGAACTCATCAGGGATGCCCCCTCTTTCCACTACTATTCATTCTAGCCTTGGAACCACTTCTGTCTACTATAAGGAAGGATCAGGGGATTGAAGGCCTATATTTGGGAGGTAGAGAACAAAAAATTTCAGCCTTTGCGGATGACGTCATGATGATGACTGTGAACCCGACAGCCTCTTTGCCCCGCATTCAGGCTCGCTTTAACCTCTACAGCTCAGTTTCAGACTTTAAGATCAATGCCAGAAAATCTATAGTCCTATGTTCGGGAATCTCCCTCTCCACCAAGCGACAATTAATGGAGAACTCACCTTTCAACTGGTCCTCTCCCACCATCACCTACTTAGGAGTTAAAATTAGCCCCAAGATAGCTGATCTCCTCTCTCTCTAAACTACATCCCACTAAGATCCACAATTTTTGACGCCATTGACAAACTTGCCCAATCCAACCCTACACTGTCTTGGTTTGGCCGCAAGAATCTGCTTTCATCCCTAATCCTCCCCCGCCTCACCTACTTACAGCAAGTCCTCGCCATCCCCATACCCAAACATTACTATGTCTCATTACAAAAAAAGTTCAGATCCTTTGTGTGGAATGGGAAGAAAGCGAGACTCTCACTCTCCCTCCTCACAAAGCCTCGACAGGCTGGGGGCATAGGCCTTCCGAACCCGGAACTATATGGTAAGGCCATACGCCTTTCCCGAGCAGTATCCTGGCTATGCCCTTCCCAGCAATGTGCAGCAGTAGAAAATGAACTTGACATTCTAAACAGCTCCGCCAGGGCACTCTTGCTGGGCCACCAAAACGCCCTGCCTGGCCTGTTAACACATTACCCAATTATCAAAGCCACCTTAGATGCTTGGAAGTGGCTGTACACATCTCACTGTTCCATCCCCTTCCCCTCTCCACTTCTAACGGTAAGAGATGTATTAGGCACGGCTCCCATTACTTTGAGAGCGTCAGCCTCTCAGGGGCTAAAAACCTCTTTAACTCCTTTAATATCGCTGACGAGCCCTACAGGGGACATGATGGACTCACAATGTGCCTTTTAGAGTATTACCTGGGCTTGCGCGCCCGTACCTTGGTATCCTGTTACCTCTTTGTTTCTAATGAAAAAAGTAATAAAAATATAATTAAAAAAAATAAAAAAGAAGAAAATGTGCATGCTGGGAACTGTCGTTTCGCAACAGAGATTGCTGATCCCTGCCCTATGTGTTACAAACAAGCAAAGTTAAGGGGGTTATCTATTTGTAACTAATGACCTATCAGTAAATGATGACCTAGCATCTGATCAGTGGGGGTCTGACCCCCAGGATCCCCATTAAATCAACTGTTTGAGAAGGCCCAAAATGCCTGTGACATCACTGGCATAGGGTAAGCAGCTAGAAGGCTATAGTGCTTACAGGAACGCCGGGCCTTTGTGAACAGCTGATCGTCAGGAGCCCTGGGTTTTAGCCGCTCAACAATCTGATGCTGATGACCTATCCAAAGAACAGATCATCAGTTACAAATAGTCACATATCACCTTTAACAGATATATACACAAGGATGTGAGTGCTGTTTGAAGTAAGATAGGGTCACAACCCTTGGGGCTTAGAGTTCTTGAACAGTAGGGTCAGTATCTGGAGGGCATAGTATCAGGACTGCAGGGTCTGACTATACCTCTCACCAACTATAACCCTATTTTAGCTAGTTTGCAAACACTGTTGTCTATGGCCACGTCTCGGTCATGGTTATATGGGACCTCACAACTTACATCATCCACCCCACTGATTCTTCTAGAGTTGCTCTCAGCAGCAAAATGTGAACAGATTGTATATTATTGAATGCAAGTACTCATTAGTGGAGAACGTCTTAAAGCTTTATTAACAAAACCCAAGGAAACCCCATGTCTTTTGACTTTTGAGTGGATTAAGAATGAGGTTGACAGCTCCAGGGAGTGATATTTCAGATTCAAATTATTTTACTGCACACAACTGTAAATTTAGTCATTCCACAGCTTCAGACAGTAAATTAAATTATCATAATTTTATATTTTATACGTACAACCCTAAACTTTTATATAGTGTATGATATTTCTACAATTAATGCTTGACTGAATGTGACTGAAATGTTTTATCCGGTGCTAGGAGACATTGGGTGTAAAAACAGATGCGTTGTATGCCGGAAGAGATCCCACTGAAAACCATGAGGATAGTCTTGTGTTTTCCTGTACCACACTACAGGGCAACTAAGGCTGGATGCCATATATCTACTATACCTACCGGTGGCGTAGCTAGGAATGACTGGGCCCCACAGCAAATTTTAGAATGGGGCCCCCCTCCACCCGTGACCAGCCTGTCTGCCCCATAGGCTGATATCAATTAGTTCAAGTATAAAGCTGTGGCCTACTCTCCCTGCATTCATTGGAAGCAGTCTGGCACCAGGAGAGGTATAGAGTGGGCTTGGCATACATGTTGGACTTGCATTTCCTGAATTTTTTAATTTAGTGTTAGGTCCCCATCTTATAGAGATCGCCATGACATTTGGCAGATGGGCCCAAATAATTTTGTACAAAATGTATTTGCCAAGAATCTCAAATTTACAAAATAAGCGTAGCATTAGCACCAGAATATTTTCTATAACTATGGCATTATTGTACTTTATTTGTGTTTGCAGAGTGCTGTCGCATTGTGTTTTTCTCTTCAATGTACGGTGATGCCACATGGCCTATGTAGAGGATGCAGCGCTCACGAAGCATTGGCCTCTTCTAACAGCGGATTGGTGGCGTCCTGGGTGTTAGACCCCACTGATCTGATATTGATGATCTATCCAGAGGCCAGAGATTATCATATAATTATGCAAATAGATTTGGAGCTCTGACATATTTTCAAATTAATCATCATAAAATTGTGACATCAATTCAACATTTTCACTTTAATCAGAATAAATAAAGTGCACTTCTCTGCACCACTTCATTGTTCTCCTACCACCTTTTTATACTATATATCCAAGTTTTAACATATGACAGCCGTTCTGTTTCTCAATTCAACGGCAAATGAAAGGTTAGAACAGGCTCTTAAAATATGGTTTGTAGAAATTAAAGTCATTATTCATGGAGCTAAGCGAATATATCCCGCGAAAGATGTCCAATGGTAGAATGAAATCATATGATCTCATGTGATTTATTTTTGACAGAGGACCATCTGTGCTGTATTACTCAGGTTAACAAACAATTTCAAGTTTTTCGTTATTAAAATTAATTGATAAGACCAGTCATGATATTTATCAAGGATTTTGCTTATGTTTTATGGTGCTCCGAAGGTTTTGGAGCAATATAATGAAAGAAGTAAGCTTTCCTTATGTGTGCCAAATGGTACCAGCCTGTTACACTAAAGCAAGTGGTACAACCGGGATCTGGGCAAACGGCCAAACAATGAGCTGATTGATCTCCTAGCTCATACAAATCAAGTTTAGAACTACTGAACACTTCATCAATGTCAGAAAACGTCTAGTCAAGGTTGCTAATCTACATATATACAGCATATTTGAAAGCAATAATTATGTTAACACTTGTATCCTAGTTACCTTCTGCTAACTGCAGTACTTTCTACATTTGCAAGTCCCCGGGTTGGTGTTGGCAAGGTCTATCTAACCGGACCATAATGAATTCATTGGCTGGTTATCCAGAAAATGGACACCATGCAATAAGATGTCTGGTCACCAATACCTTGCCCAAGCAAAATCAGCAAATGGCTGGTGCTTTCAGCATTCGGATTTGGAGTGAAAAGCTAATAGTCAGTAGTTGGTTTTCATTTAGACAAGCAGATGTTCCGATAGGACTACCCTTTTAACCAAAAACTACCAGCTAGTGAAGTGATAAGTCGGTACCGCCTTCAGAAAGACAATCACCCCTGGATGAAAATATAATACAACTTGGGCACCATTGAGGCCATGTCCTACTTTCTTAAAAAATTTGTTGCATATTTTAATACTACCAAAATTATAATGCTGGTGTACCATACTGGAGTAATTCCATAAAAATTCTAAAAACCCGACCACAATGCAGTGTAAAAGCAAACAAGGACTTCTAGAAGCAGCACACTGTTCAGATAAAGCAAGTCATTACATGTAAAAGTCAGAAATAGCTGCTGAGAGCTGTATTGGGGACAGAAGCGTCTACAGCGTCTTGTACAATACACCGTACATAGTGGTGTCCAAAGGAGCAAAGAGCAGTCCAGAACATGCAGTACTGCATTGTCCTGTAAAGGGGAGCTACTAGGCATTTTATACACCCAGGGGGACATTTATGAAGGCTGTTACGCCAGTTTTATGGCATTAAATCTTTTTTTTTTTTTTGCATGCAACAATTTGTGCAAAATGTTAGCGTCTTTTAGCTTCCACACCACTTTCGGAAGTGGAGTGAGACGTTTGCCCGTTTTGGATATAGATATAGAAATAGATCACTTTTGAGGGGCATTTCTGATGTGCAACACTGGTAAATGTCGCTCAAAATGTCACAAAGTACATCAGGTAACCCCATGGTGTGCAATCACTTTAAAAACCCAAACCACATTTCACACGTGTGCCAAACTTATAAAAACAGTACGCCATCTCAGAAATTTGGCATAGCACAAGAAAGTGGCAGCATAAACTGCGCAATTGATAAATGTCCCCCCGGTGTTTTAATAGTGAAATGACCGTGTTGATTGGTTGGATCTTCCAGTCCATCGCATGTGCCGCAGATCAGCAGTATCCGAGGAGTTATATGTGGAGTCTGGTTTCAAGTTACAATGTCATACTTTTGAGTATTAATAAATGTGAGCTACTGTATCCTGAGGCAGTTGTAACGTGAGGGAGCACTTGACTTGTATAAATGGAACCAGCAGGCAGTCTTGCCTCTGAAAGCGACAAGTCATTCATTTGTCCGTCTATAGTGGAGAACTTAGGGGTAGATTTACTAATACTGTCTAATACAGTCCAAGCTAGCACAGACTACAAATGGAGGTAGATGTATCAGTGTCTGATGTCTGTAGAATGTCTAGTCTAAATTTAAACCATCTAATCTAACTTTCCATGAGAACCGCATGCCAAAGTTTTGGCATTATGGTGCATCTTAAACCATGCCACTTTCCCAGCAGATCACCACACTTTGCTTGTACCCCCCCTGTTATCATATAGGTTTGAAAAATGCTCCACAGCAATTAATAAATGTGAAAAGCATGTACGCCAATTTTTGTGTGCAAATTAGATCAGAGTTTTGGTGCGTTTATATTAGAACATACCCTCACTGTGTTTTAACAAGCGTGAATATCCCAAAGCTAAAACTTTTAAAGCATTACGAATGAACAAATGAATAATGGCATAAAACAAAAGAGATACCTGCCCTGGGCTTTTTTTCCTGGGTTCTCTCTCTTGCTTCATGACAACCTAGTTACTAACTTTGTTTGGGCAGCTGTTCTACAACTGCCTTGGATCTGAATCTGAGTGGTTCTCACCTAGCTTTACCTGGTTGATGGTTGAGTCTTTCACATATCCAGGCCTTCCACCATTCTGGTTTTCAGGTGCAGCACATGCTACGTACATTCCCTTCCTGTTCTCTGTACCTGTCCTGTGATGATGTTGTTATCCTTGTCCATGCCTTGTCTAATCTTCTGTACTTGTTCTGGGCCTTGATCTACTCTGTCCATGTTTAGCCTAGCAGTGCTCTAACTGCGTCTGATAGCCTGGCAGTGCCTAGTGCTTCTGATCTAGTCTGTTCCTTGTCTGTCCTGCAGTGCCTTATTGCTTCTGTTCCTGTGTTTGTCCTGCCTTCATGAGAGGGCTCCTGGGTTCTCTGAAGGGAGGTTCTCTAGTCTGTGTACAGCTCTTCCTGACACGGTCATGCCTCCATTCCGCTTGTGGTCCAAGCATCTGCTTTTGTGCTGGTTTCCGTTCATCTTGTTGTCTGATCCATGTCCTGTGTTTGTTTGGGTTCCAGTCGTTGTCTGTGGTTTCCTGCAGGTAGCGGCCAAGTGTACCGGGACCTTCCTGGAGGTGCGACCAGTGAGCCCTCGGCCCAGTTTATCCCCACCACCAGTGAGCCCTCGGCCCAGTTTATCCCCACCACCACCCTCTGGGTTTTGCCTCTGCTCTGCTTGTGCACTTGGTTCTGTGGTAGTGCTACCCCTATTGCTTAACCTGCTTTACTTCTCCATTCTACGTTATTTCATGAGCTTGGCCTTAAAAGGGACAGGCACTACATACTTCTGATGTTCTTCCACACTAAGGCTCCATTCACAAGTCCGCAAAATGGGTCCGCATCCTTTCCGCAATTTTGCGGAATGGGTGCGGACCCATTCATTCTCTAAGGGGACGGAACGGATGTGGACAGCACACAGTGTGCTGTCTGCAGCCGCAATTGCGGAGCGCGGCCCAGATTTTGGGTCCGCAGCTCCGCAAAAAGATAGAGCATGTCCTATTCTTGCGGACTTGCAGCTTGCGGACAAGAATAGGCATTTCAATGGGGGTGCCGGGCTGGTGTGTTGCGGACCCGCAATTTGCGGGTCCGCAACACACCACGGACGTGTGAATGCAGCCTAAGGAGCACGGCAACCATTAACCCACCTACATTTTTTTTTTTCTCCCTGGTTACAAATTCATACTTTGCAAAAGTGCTTTTTTTTTTTTCACAGGACAACCCTGTCAACCTATCCACAAAGTGGGTAGATTTATGTTGCTTTCTATAAATAGGGCTACTGCTCTGAGTTTTGGGGGTGTTTCCAAACTGGAGTAACAGGGTCTAAAATTTTATCCTTTTGCAGAAAAATAAGTGTAACACACTAAAGGATATACATTGGATCAATAAAAATAGCTGCAAAAGTGTATGTAACTATTTGAATTTTTTCCCCCAATTTGTACTACCTAAAACCATAAAATGTTCTTTTATGTGTAGATTCACCTTTAAGTCGCCAATCTGGGCTTTAAATCTGTTTTAGTCTCTCAAGTTGGAATGGAATTAAATATATGTAACGCTATCAGCATTTACCTTACAGTAAAATATGTCAACATGGCTAATCTACAATTATTACAGCTTCTCGGGAGCAATATTGTGACTGGTACCTCATTTCACACATAATTAATCATAGAAGTCTGGGCTGCCTTTCCACGGTATGTTATCTCTGTAGATTATTCACTACTGTCCTAATAGGTTTCTAAAAATGTTTATTTCAGAAAAAGTGATGATGATGAAAAATGAGGCCATCCTCAAGTGAAGATACATTTTCACTGCTTCATCTGATTCTCTCCGTGAGCAGGTTGCAGCTAGCAATTTTGTAAACTTGTTTCGGGTCTGTTCACATCACATTAGAGGGTTCTGTCGGAGGTATTTTCTGATGTAGAGCATCCCTCTAACAGATGGCTATGACGCATGGCACCATATAGGCATCAACCGCCCAGGAGGTCCCATTGTAAAAACATCTACAACGCATATAAGACATGATTACATATTACCTCGATGACCTACGCCAGGTCAATGGAATCATATGGGTATATCTGACGAACATTGGGGGAATTTACCATCAAGGTAATTTTTGAAGTTAGTTTTGCTGGCTGCGCTGCTGTTACTTGTGCCAAATTTATCAAACGTGACACATGCTCTGGAGCATCTTTAATGACCAGGCAGTTTTCACTGAAACCCAGGCACGTGAGGTGCTCCTGCTAGATTGCAGGAGCCTGAGCCCTGTGCTGTACAAGTACGGCACTTTGGATTAAAGCCCAGCAACAACCGAAGAACATGTATGGCACTTGCCATCAGGGGTGAATTGGGAACTTAAAGTGGCCCTGGAAAAAAGCCTAAAAGTGGCCCCATGCTGTAGGTGGGTCCAAATTGACAGAAGATAGGACAATACAAGTTGGCAGGGACAACAGAAGTAGGCAGGACCTGCAATAACATAATGCAGCTTAGAATATCGCTCCAGCAGAACCAAATTCCAATGGGCAGCACAAAACACTGCTGCCCCAAACAGTATTCAACTGTATCATGGTCATGAGGACGGCAATACGGTTGAGTTCAGGAGGGCACTTGTGGCCGTTGAGCATCAGATCACTATGTACCATCAAGGCGGCTTAAGTGGCCCCCTGGCCATCGGCCTCCGGGAAATTTTCTCTGTAGGGTTTAGGGCCAATCTGCCCCTGCTTGCTGTTATTGGGTTAAACATGTCTAGAGATGGTGTTGTATACAAAAGGTATACCAGTAAATGTTTAGCATACATAGAACAAGACCAAGGCAACTTACGGCATATATACAGCACTGCACAATGTAATTAGCCCATCCAGATGTTAACAATGTCAAAATATTCTATAATAAAGGGAGTACTGTATGTTTATGCATGCAATTTGCTGTTTTCAAAACTTAGATTAAAAATTCAGAAGTCGTGTCTTAATTATTGAGAGAATGCTGATTATGTCGGCTTTCGTCTATGCTTGCTGCTATCCTTTGTTTTGTTCAGTGAAAGCTGAAAAAAACTCCACTTCTCCGCTGGGAAGCAGCAACATGGGCCTGAAGAGAGAATGGGGAGGAAATACTTCACAGAGATAGTCGGAGAATACACTTATGTAACCTAAGTGCTTTCTTTCCCATTGTAATTCTCCAAACTCAGGAGCCTGACAAAAACCATAAAAGCATCAACAAAAAAGGTACAGAGAATGTCATAATCATCATCTGGACCTATACATAGTTATTATTGATTAGATCCAAAAGGCACCTGACAAACCTCATAGACTTAAAGGGGTTGTCTGTGCTTTTACTATTGATGACCTATCAAATCAGATCAGCTGGGGTCCGACACCCGATCAGCTTCTCTCTTCCTGTCCGCTGCTTTCTATGGTCTTTGCCGATGCGCTATGCCTGGTTCCTGTCCGAGCCCGCTCCGCACACTTGAAAGCTCTGAATAGCAGCACATCCTTACGCTCTGCTCAGCGGAAAGCTCTCCTGTAACAACGTGGTATTCAGAGCCTTCAAGTGAGCGCAGCGGGATCAGACAGAAGCTAAATCCTGGCATAGCGCATTGGTAAGTGCTGTGCCAGGATTTAGCCAGGAACAGCGATCCGAACACCGAGCTCGCTGCAGCCCCATTCCACAGTACAGTGGAACCCTTACACACGTACACTGCTGACATGTTAGTGCTGTACAAATGTACAAATAGGAGAAGACAACTTCAGCAAGACACATTAGTTAAGTATATTACAAAAATTATTTTTAGGACATTTCCACCATTTTTAAATAAAGTTTGTTTAAAGTTTAGTTACTACCTAAACATTTTATTGCTGAAATTAGAAAATCCACATGTATAAACCCTTGGTTTTTTTTTATCCTGTCAAGTAAAAAACCCATTCAGTTGTTACTGTCTGAAGAGGATGGACAGGGAAGTCCAACTAGTTATACATTTTACCCCTCCCATATTCTTGCATGACTTGCAGGGATATTTGTTGTCACCAAGATTTTTCAGAATAAGGACGTTTTGATTGTTTTTAGGGGGTGGTGCGGTCATAGAAAAGTCAATTATATCTGGATAGAAATCTAGAAATTAGACAACCTAAAGTCTAAGGCAGAAGTATCAAACCATGTTTAGCTCAATAGCTACATAGAAATACACGTTATGCTGAGCCACATTGCATTAAAAATAATCTTATATACAGTATAAAAGACATGTATGAAATTGCATGAAAAAAAATAAAAAATAAAATACATAAATATTACATATATTAACCATGTTGAACCAGAACTAATAGGAACAGACTTAAAAGGGGTTATCCATTGATTTTTTTTTTTAATAATACATTATCTAGTACATGACAACCTCTTCCTAACAAAACGTGAACCAGCCCTGTAGCTCACATGGAAAAAGATCAAGCAGCAGGTGGCGCTATACAGACAGATTTAATTGAATAACTCCGTAGCTGTAAAAAAAAAATGCTAAATTACATGCAATTACAAAAGTGTTCAGATCAGGGTGCTGGTTTGAAAACTGTAGAATATTTTTCGTAGGACAACACCTTTAACAACCAAACAGAAACGTTACAGTATAAAAATCAGTGTCAACTGCCTCCTATAAGATCCCGACTTAGGAGTCATGTAACAATGATTCAGTTCTTAGCTTAGTGTCATATGGTTTTGCAATGCTATGATATGGCCAGTGTCATTGGTGCACAACCGTATCTGTAGCTGGCAATAGCTGAAGAGCCACATGAGAGGATTGGGAAATTATGGTCAATGGGGTCGACACAACTTTGCCCAAGGAGTACTGCTAAAGGAATAGTGGATTGGATAGGCTGGATATTGCTATTCATTCCCATCTATATCTCTTGAATACGCACACATCTCCAGCTGACTCTTATGCTAGTTTCCAGGTTTATACAAGCCTTTTGCATTGTGATTTTACCTTTGCAGATGGGTCTTTAAAGCAGTTATCCAATGAATAATGTAAAAAAAGGAAAATCAGACAATATATACTACTGTACTCAAAAAAGTCTTCCTAATAAAAGCTAGAACTAGCCCTGTACCGCACATGAATCCAGAGATCTTCCCACTCATTGCTCTGCTAGATTCTCCTCGGGTTGGAGATGGGGGGGGGGGATGTGTTATGTCCTTTCTCCTGAAGCTCTACTACTGTGACTGACAGCTTCTAACAGAGGATCTGGTTGGTGGCCGTTGAAGGATAGAAATGAGCATGTACTGTACGTCCACCTCAGCAATGTTACTGAGGTGGAAAGAAAAATAAGGAAAAGAACAAACAGTAGATGGCGCTACACAGATAGATTATATTGAATAACTCAGCTGCTATACTAAATTTTATTACATGACATTACAAAAGTATTCATATTCAGGTGGTTGGTTTAAAAAATGTGGAATATTTTTCATAGGATAACTCTTTTAAAGTTATCATGACGACTATATTTTGATTTGATCTAAAGGGAGTCGGAAGTTGTCCAAAATCCTCTTCCTATTTCATCACAGCCCCGTATTGTTGCTCTGCCACCCCATATGCTTTACACTGCACCCCTGTTTGTTCAAATTGCCTGCTAAGAATGAGTAAAAAACCCACCACAATTTCACCAAAATTGATTTGCCGCAAAGCCGAATTCCCTTGCGTTTCGTGGTAACAAATCTACTTTTCTTGAAATGGGGGCATAAAAAAAAATAAAAGATACTCACCTCATCCATTTGCTCACAGAGAGGCCTCCTCAGTCATCTTGACTGAAGATACCGTGTGAATTCTCAGTGATGACTTGACCACGCATGATGTGTAGCATCTTTAATCAAGATGGCCACGACGGCCTCTCCACGAGCCAATGGATAAGTTATGGTGTTTTTTTTTACCGGATTAACCCCTGAAAGCCCACAACTGTAGAATCAGATACCATGATCATAGAGGGGTGAAATGACAGGGGCAGCGCGATTGCCAATCCCCGTCATTGCGCCCACTACATACAAAGGATTGCGCTTCGTGACAAAGTAATTCATCACGAAATAAATTTCTTTATGAAATTCGGCAAAGCAGCCGAATCTTATTTTTCATAACTTCGTTCATCACTAATCATCTCCGTTCTGACAAGGACGGAATGGTTACAAACTATAAGTAACATAACCAGTTCTTTGCAATAACAGACATGGAAGAGACGACAAATAGAAAAATAAAACTAAAATGTAATCCCCAAATATCTGCAGACAGTCTAATTATACTTGTAAATCAGATACCTTTCACATGTCTTATCTAAAATCAATGAAGGGGCAGGCACATTACTGACAGGGTTAAATGTAGTCAGACAAAAGTGAGCGTGCTAAATTAAACCAATTCCTTCACTGTCAGTTTCTGTAATCCTGAGACAAAAAATATATAAAATTAATTGCAGAATGTTGCTTTAGTTACTTATTACAGGGCACAAAGTTCAGACGAAGCCCCAGATTTGTAAATTAGCAATGTTGCCCTCTACAAATTTATTCAAGGGCGAGCTACGCAGAAGGAACCATCGTTGATTTATCTTTCATGTTCAATGGATGGCTTCTTGATAGTGCCCCTTTATTTAACCGGCTATGCTCTTACGAGTCATCAGCAGTCACCTTGCAACCGCTGAAGACAGAAGGAACATCTATAAAATGTTCCTTTATTTCTACTGACTTACAGCACATTTTTAGAAGACCCTACATTTTAGGATTAAAGGGGGCTAACACACCTGGACAACCATTTCATAGGATAAAGACAACCCAACGATGAGATGATCCAGATTTAACTAACTTGGATGATTGTTCGGAATGTGAAGTAGAGCTACTTATTTACGAATGCAGTATTACATAGTGAAAAAAAGTGCAAACATGTACAATAAGTTCAATTACTAGTTTATTGTTGAGCAGATCAGCAAAATCCAATATGTGGGAACCAATCTTGCCCAAAGCACATGTGATGTCATAGGTCATGTACTCATAATATCCTATATGCATAAAAAGACCCATAAGTACATGAAAGATCCATACACAGTGAATAAATCTAGTAAAACGCACAGGGGGTTATTTATAAGGACCGGTGTTTGCATGCCAGCATTGATATCCCCATGTCCCTCCGGCAGTCTGCGCACCCAGATTACAGCATCATGTACTCCAGAAAACTGGTATAAATGATGAAAAATGTGCCAGAGGCCCATGGTCCAGCCCACACCTTGCCCCCAGCATGCACCCTCTTTTTTTGGTAAGTGGCAAGGGCAAAATAGAAAGACACATACAGCATTCACCAAATCTTTTCAGCTATACGTTCTACAGAAGCTCTGTAGACCAGACAGGTTAGACTTTGCTTCCCAAGCAAGGGGAGTCTTAAGCATCCATGACACTGTCACCAGGTCCTTCCATGAACTTTTTCATAGGTCCTAACCATAGCATACCAGGAACACCCTATTAGACCTCTAGAGTCATTAGGATCATTATGCTTGCTCACTTTTCCTGCTTCCAACATGTCAAGCTAAACAAATGGCTATTCACTTGCTGCCAAATAGATCTCACCCCTTGACAGGTGGCAATGTAATAAGAAGATCAGTTCTATTCATTTCACCAGTCTCTGCTTTTAATGTTAAGGCTGATCAGTGACGGAAGTACAATGAAACCAATTTGGGACTACAAAAACCTAAAAAATAAACCAAAAAAAAGGAAAAACCTTCTGCTAGAGAAGAGAGTGCACTCAACAAAGGTTCCAGATACTGTACACAGGAGGGAATAAAGATCTATCATAGAAAATTCTCGCCTAGATGGCAGGTGGTTTTCTTGGAGATCTGGTATTTTGGAGAGGTTTCACTGTATTAGGGCTCATGCACACGAACGTATTTTCTTTCAGTGTCAGTTCCGGGTTTTTTGAGGACCGTATACGGAACCATTGATTTCAATGGGTCCGCAAAATAAACGGAAGATACTCCATGTGCATTCCATTTCCGTATTTCCGTTCTGCCCAAAAATAGAACATTTCCCTTTATTGTCCGCATTACGGACAAGGATAGTACTGTTCTATTAGGGGCCAGCTGTTCAGTTCCGCAAAATACGTAATGCACACGGATGTCACCCATATTTTTTGTGGATCAGTTTATTCAGGACCGCAAAATACATACGGTCGTATGCACGAGCCCTTAATCCAGGCATTTTCATACTGCGGCGAAAAACCACAACTCCCAGCATGCACGAACAGCATAGAGGTATAAGCCTACAGCACGGCATTGTGGGAGTTGTAGTTTTACAACAGCTGGAGGGCCGCAGTTTGAGGATGCCTGCCTTAATCTAGTCAGAGCACAATGATGATTACTAGAGATGAGCGAATCGAAGTTGACAAAGTGGAATTCGATCCGAATTTCAGGAAAAATTTGTCTCGCACCGAATCTGAATTTCCTCACGCTTCGTGGTAATGAATCGCATTTTTTCCTAAAATGGCTGCTGCACGTGTTAGGACATGGAGCAAGGAACTCTGAGAACAAGGGATCACCCACAATGCCATGCATGCAGCCAATCAGCAGCCAGCCCTGTGATGTCACAGCCCTATAATTAGCCTCAGCCATCTTGGATTCAGCCATTTTCCAGTGTACTTAGTGCAGGGAGAGATGTCAGCAGGCTCTAGGGACAGTGGTAGAAAAGACTTTAAAGCTTTTATTTTGCTGTATAGAAGTTCAGGGAAAGGATAGGGAGGAATCAATCCACATTATTGAAGCAGAAAAGGGTTCAGTAGGGGAGTTTACAGCCTGGGTAATAGGAACAATCCTATTACACCTTGCTGCACTGACTACGGATCCAAATTGCCATTATGCAGCTAAGTAATTCCAGCAAACCGTTCTTGCTATTGGGTTGTTACAGACATTAACAGGGTTTATTACAAGAAAATATTGCTACGTTCTTTTTGCCCTTGTACGGTGCAGTTATATGTTCTAAAGCATTTTTTGGTTTGTATTAGTGGGAAAAAGGGCTTATTAGCCGTTGTGTGGTGAAGTGCTAAAATTACAGCCCTTTTTTGGCGTGTATTAGTGGCAAAAAAATATATATTTGTCGTTCAGCAGTGCAGTTATATGTTCTAAAGCCCTTTTTGGCGTGTATTAGTGGCAAAAAATACATATTTGCCCTTCAGCGGTGCAGTTATATGTTATAAAGCCCTTTTTGGCGTGTACTAGTGGCACAAAAAAAAGTGCTTGCCGTTGTGTGGTGAAGTGAGAAAATGACAGCCCTTTTTGGCTTGTATTAGTGACAAAAAAGTATATATTTGCCGTTCAGCGGTGCAGTTACCGTAATTTTCGCCCCATAAGACGCACTTTCCACCCCCCCCAAAGTGGGGTAAAAATGCCCCTGCGTCTTATAGGGCAAATACTAATGAGCGCTTCCATCATAGAAACGCTCATTAGTACCGGAGGACCAGGAAGCAGTGAATGCTCTGTACTCACCGCTTACTGGTCCTCGGCTGTGAAGTCTGCACACAGCGTGAGGGCGCTCTGTGACCTTACGCTGTGCGCGCCAGTTCACAACACAGCCGACGGAGGAGAAGGAAGAAGATCGCGGGTGGTGAGGAGCGGCGGCGTCCAGAAGCAGGAAGTGCTTTATTTATTTTATGATCTGAGGCTGGGGGCTGCTGCATTATGCTGGGGGCTGAATTATGATGGGGCTGAATTATATATGACTGGGGGCTGATTAACATATGGCTGGGGGCTGATTAACATATGCCTGGGGGCTGATTAACATATGCCTGGGGGCTGATATCCAGCATGGGGGTCTCATTTGAGGTCTGATTGGGGGTCTTCTTTATATTGGTCTCTGATCTGAGGTCTTATTAACACTGGGGATCTGATTGGGGCTGTGAGCTGAGGTCTGATTAATATTGGGGGTCTGATTCGTGGTCTGACCTGAGGTGTAATGAAAAATATTTTTTTCTTAATTTCCTTCTTTGAAACCTAGGTGCGTCTAATGGGCCGAAAAAAGTGGTATATGTTCTAAAGCCCTTTTTGGTGTGTATTAGTTGCAAAAAAATATAGATTATTTGTGTTTCAGCAGTGCAGGTATATGTTCTAAAGCCCTTTTTGGCGTGTATTAGTGGCAAAAATAATATATTATTTGCCATTCAGCAGTGCAGTTATATGTTCTAAAGCCTTTTGTGGAGTGTATAAGTGGAAAAAAGTAAGGAATAATTTGCCATTCAGTGGTGCAGTTATATGTTCTAAAGCCTTTTGTGGAGTGTATAAGTGGAAAAAAGTAAGGAATAATTTGCCGTTCAGCAGTGCAGTTATATGTTCTAAAGCCTTTTGTGGAGTGTATAAGTGGAAAAAAGTAAGGAATAATTTGCCATTCAGCGGTGCAGTTATAGGTTCTAAAGCCCTTTTTGGCGTGTATTAGTGGAAAAAATATATATATATTTGCCGTTCAGCGGTGTAGTTATATGTTCTAAAGCCTTTTGTGGCGTGTATAAGTGGAAAAAAATAAGGGCCTATTTGCCGTTCAGCCGTGCAGTTATATGTTCTAAAGCCCTTTTTGGCGTGTATGAGTGGCATAAAAGGGGCTTATTAGCCGTTGTGTGGTAAAGTGAGAAAATTACAGACTTATTGGGGTATTTTAATTTACTTTTTGTTTATTTATTTGATCTAACAGTATGTCAGATAGAAAAGTGCCAGGCCCTGCACAGGAAAGTGGCAGAGGCTTAAATGTTTCTGGCGCAGGCACAGGTCGCAGCAGAGTAAGGGGGCATGGCAGGAGTTGCAGCTAGAGGCCTAAGCTCCCGGTGTAATCTAGCGGTCGTGTTTTGACCAGCAACCCAGTGGTTCTTGAATGGTTGACTCGGTCATCCACTTCGTCCCAAGTGACATCAAACAACACCAGCCAATAGTCGGTGGATCTGTCAGATACAACCCTTAGTTGACATGGCCCAGGAGAAGGCCCTGTGCCCTCACCTGTCCTCAACCTGCCTCTGTCCTTTTCTGTTCCCTCAGCAGAGAATTATTATATGCTGTGGGCTCAGCTCCACTATACAGTGAGGACGAGCTACTAGAGGACAGTCAGCAGCTAATGGCCAGCCAAGATGTGGTGGAGACATCTGCTGCTTCCTCCGGTAGGCGGGTAAGTAGTGATGAGGAGAGTGGCGTGGGAGCGGGTGTTGCAAGTGGTCAGGCTCCTGACCCAGAGAGGAGGACATCAGTGACGTGAAGACAGTACTCGATGATGATGATGATGATGATGATGATGATGTAGCTGATCGCATTTGGGAGCCGGGTGAATTCGGGGCTTCATCATCATCAGGCAAAAAGGGTGGCAGCTTGCCCGTGAGGCAGCGGCGGAGCCAGCAAGCGGTAGCGTAGAAGGAGGCAGCAGGGTGGCAGCAGTGGGAGGTCAGGAGCCAAACGTGCCCGGGGTAGACCACCCGCTTCATAGGAGCCTACCTGCCCAGAAAGTAGTGGTGCAGGGGTTCACGCAAGCAGCGACGGTAGCAGTCAGTCAGTGCAGATTGTTGGGGGTAAAATCACCTACTCGGTGGTGTGGCCAGAGGTCCCGCTACATTTTTTCCAGGAGAGTAAAAATACTCCTCTTACCATTTTTGAGAGTATTTTTAGCCGAGGAGGCGCACAAAAGTTGAAGTCATTTTAAATACATAATACGTAGCCTGCACTTGTTCACATCTGCGTTTGGAGCCTCCATCACAGATTTTGTTAAAAAGACTGGACAAAAAAATCTTTACATGCAGGACTTTTTTGTCTGGTAAAAAGAGAGGATCCCAAAGAGAAACAGTCTGTTCAGCTCTGTTCCTGTCAGTTAGGCTGGGTTCAGATCATGTTTCGGTCATACGTTTAACGTACATGAAAAACCTTATACTATAACGGATGCCTTAGGTAGATGCCATACTGTGGCATCTGTCACCATAGAGTTCCATTGTACAGAAAATGTATATTTATTTTTTCTGGACTTTGCAGGATGGGAAAACTTACACTATGATTTCCCATCCTGCAAAAAAAAGAAAAGAAAAAAAATGTATACATTAGCAATTTAGCATATATCTAAATTGCAGTCAGTGTGTGAGGTGTGTGGTGCAGTGTGTGAGGTGTGTGGTGCAGTTCGTGACGTGTGTGGTGCAGTGTATGACGTGTGTGGTGCAGTGCGTTAGGTGTGTGGTGCAGTGCGTTAGGTGTGTGGTGCAGTGCGTTAGGTGTGTGTGGTGCAGTGCGTTAGGTGTGTGTGGTGCAGTGCGTTAGGTGTGTGTGGTGCAGTGCGTTAGGTGTGTGTGGTGCAGTGCGTTAGGTGTGTGTGGTGCAGTGCGTTAGGTGTGTGTGGTGCAGTGCGTTAGGTGTGTGTGGTGCAGTGCGTTAGGTGTGTGTGGTGCAGTGCGTTAGGTGTGTGTGGTGTGGTGCAGTGCGTTAGGTGTGTGGTGCAGTGCGTTGGGTGTGTGTGGTGCAGTGCGTTAGGTGTGTGGTGCAGTGCGTTAGGTGTGTGGTGCAGTGCGTTAGGTGTGTGGTGCAGTGCGTTAGGTGTGTGGTGCAGTGCGTTAGGTGTGTGGTGCAGTGCGTGAGGTGTGTGGTGCAGTGCGTGAGGTGTGTGGTGCAGTGTGTGAGGTGTGTGGTGCAGTATAGTTCCCTGTGCTGCTGAATGTAGGGGAAAAGTCTAAGGCGTATTGGCACGCCTTAGACTTTTTTCAGAGAGTAAAACAGCCTGAACAGGTGTCTATGACGCGTGTACAGGTGTTATTGCGACCTCTGGGTGTGGCAGTTTTTTGTTAAGCCGGAGGAGGTAAACATGGCCATTTGTAGAATCTGTGGGCAGAAGGTGAAGCGTGGCCAGGGTGCCAATGTTGGCACCACGGCCCTGCGTCAACATATTCAGCTTCACCATAAAGTGGCATGGGAGAACTGTGGCTCCGATGTGGTGGTCCAGCCTGCCGCAGCAACCGCTGCATCACCCAGTGGCACGCACACGATTTCAGGCAGTCAAGGCTTCACCACCTCAGCCGAAGGGAGCTGTCTGTCCTTCCCATAATCTGCTGGTCCTGATGCTCCTGCTCCTCCTCCTCCTCCTCCTCGTCGGTCATTCCGTCAGCAATCGATCACCGAAGGGATTGCCAAGAGACAACAGTATATGTGCACTCATCCAACGGCGCAGAAGCTGAATGTGCTCCTGGCCAAGTTGCTGGTGCTGCAGTCCCTCCCTTTTCAAGTGGTGGACTCTGCACCTTTCAGTGAACTGATATCTTGTGCCGAGACAAGGTGAAGAGTCATTTCTTTGACAAAAAGGCAGTACCAGACCTGCACACATATGTAGAACAGAAGGTGGGCCAGTCCTTGAGTCTGTCGGTGTCTGCCAAAGTGCACAGCAGCACCGACATGTGGAGCTGTAACTACAGTCAGGGACAATACAGGACCTTTACGCTCCACTGGTTGAATGTGGTTTCTGCACAGCCACACCAGCAACTTGGCCAGGTCATGACGCTTCCGCCTCTACGTTCTCACGCCATTAGTCCTGCGACAATGTCCACCTCTGCCTCCTCATCCTCCACCGTGTCCTCAGCCTCCAGTGCAGGGACAATTCACAGTGCCCCCCCAGCATACCACATGTGCAGGGCACGGCGGTGTCACCCTGTTCTGCACCTCGTTTGCCTGGTTGAATGGAGTCACACAGGGGAGGAACTGCTCCGTGTCCTTCATCAAAAAATTGAATCCTGGCTTTCTCTGCGCCAACTCAAAATCGGAACCATGGTGACAGACAACGGGAAGAACATGGTGTCAGCACTGCATCAAGGAGGGCTGAGCCATGCGCCCTGCATCGAACACGTGTTCAATGTGGTTGTCAAGTGGTTCCTGAAGTCTTCCAACCATCTGCAAGACATCCTAAAAATGTCTAGGAAACTTTGCATGTACTTCAGCCACTCTTACAACGCAAATCACACCCTCCTTGAGCTGCAGCGGCAGAACAGCATCCCCCAACATAGGCTGATATGCAACGTTTTCACCCGCTGGAATTACACCCTCCATATGTTGGACTGACAATATGAACAGAGAAAGGCCATAAACGACAGGAGTACTCCCCTGTGTAACTTCGATGGCAGCTCTTGCGTGGCACCTGCCGTTTGCTCAGGCCCTTTGAGGAGGCCAAGTTATTTGTCAGTCGCCAGGAGTACGGGATGAACAACGTCATTCCACTGCTTCATGTCCTGGAACAGATGCTGGTAAATCTGGCTAGTCAGCACACTGGAGACATGGTGCCTAGATCTCACGCCCAAATGTGCCCTGTGGGGGCGGTACTGGAGGAGGACATTAGAGCACAAGCAATGTGCAGCGAAATGGGTGGTTTGTCTACATAGGTGAAATGAGAGGAGGATCAGGAGCAGCCAGAGGAGCTACAGGGCGATGAGGAAGAAGAGGCAGAGGACCCAGACACACTATGGCAGTATGCAGAGGAGATGGAGGAAGGCAATCCCTCCGAGTCACTTGCACAAAAGGCCCGATGCATGCTCACTTGCTTGCGTAGTGACAGCCGAATTTTCACCATTCGGCAGAGGGATGACTACTGGCTCTCAACCTTGTTGGACCCTCACTATCGGTCCAAAATGGGGTCTTTTTTACACCCGCTGAAAAGGAGGACAAACTGAACTACTATAAAAACATCCTATGTAGTCAGTTGGCCGCTGCCTATCTGCGCCATCGTCCATCCTCTCGCAGTTCTGACAAGGGGGGCCCTCTGCGCTCACGTTCCTCTGCCATGGCTGCTGAGGCAGGGTGGGGGGGTAGGAGCAGTTCCAGCTCCATCAGAAGCAACTAGAGTCTAGAGTCGCTGATGAGTAGCTTTCTTCACCCGCCTAGTGAAGAAACGACTCACTAGTAGCAGCAGCTAGACCTGGAGAAGGATCTGAACTAGCAGGTTGTGGCATACTTGGACAGCACCCTGCCACCCCACATTGAAGATCCGCTGGACTACTGGGCAGCCAAACTGGATTTGTGGCCGCAACTGGCAAAGTTTGCCCTGGAAAAGCTGTCCTGCCCGCCCAATAGTGTGGCATCAGAGCGGGTGTTTAGTGTGGCGGGGGCCATAGTTACCCCAAGAAGAACTCGCCTGTCCACCCAAAATGTGGAGAGACTGACTTTTGTCAAGATGAATCAGGCGTGGATCAGCCAGGATTTCCACCAACTAATGCCTGATGCATCAGACTAGATCATCCATGATGCCACACTAACACTTTGACAAAAGAGACCGTTTTTTTCTGGCTACCTGCCTCAGCTACTATTCTGATGCTGCAACCTGCCTGATGCCAAGTGCTCCTTCTTTCACCCACCATCTTCAGCTGGTACTGGTATTGCCACCCACCTCCCCACTTATGTCACCCGGTCACTCTGTGGTCTCCTGATGCTGCTGCCACCTCCACACTATGCCACCTTGCCACTTTGTGGCCTCCTCCTGATGCTGCTGCTGCCACCTCCACACTGAAATTGTGCCACCCTGTGGCATCCTGATGCTGCTTTCAACTCCACACTGTCATTGGGCCACTCTGTGGTCTCCTTATGCTGCTTCCACCCTCCCCACTTAATGACTGGTCCACTATTTTGCCTTTCAGCGTGGCTGACATCATCATTTATTTGACCCTTCATCTAATCTGTCAAGAGTAAGGAAAAATGAGACGCACAAAAGATCCTTTCTATGTAAAAGCTGTAAGGCCTGCATGACATAGTCCCTATTTTGCATCAGAACTGGCTTATGATTTGGTATCCAAAAGCAGGAGTGGGTACAAAACTCAGAAGACATGCAAATATTCCATTCACGTGTCATCTCTGTTTTGGATCCACTCCTGTTTGTTTTTTGGCTTTAGCAATACTGATGGACTACTGACCAAATGCTGACCGAGTGAAGGCGGATGCTCCACAGACCGGATCCATTTTTTGGGGGTTATTGTTCTGACAGAACAGAGAAAGGGCAAAATAATTAGTGACGTCAACACAAACTTACTGCTGACACCCTCTCCACTCTGACGGGGGGCTCTACTTGTATAAGAACTGGTTCTGTAGACGTCTATGTGGAATCAGCTGACGACAGTGTAAAAGGAGTGCACTTCTTCTTGACACTAACATTGAACTGTAAGGCTGACCTGTAAGTTATTTGGTCAGTTTTGGCCCCATAACTGCCCAAATAAGTGAAGTGTGCAGTGATTCTACGAGCGACGCCTGTCATCTGCATGTCACACTGACTCACAGTATTGTTTCACTACCAAAGCAGACTCCCTATGTGTGTTACTGGAAGGCACAGTGTTCTACACCACTATACAGGCTTTCTGCAGCCAGGAAATAGCTGTTTTTTAACGTGATTTGCCACAAATGAATTCGGATCAAAATGAATTTTTGAGAAATTTGCTCATCTCTAATGATTACATCATGCTAGAAGTATATTTTCAGGAAACTTGATAATATATGACTTGGCTGCTTTGTAAATTGCTGTGAGTCACACATATAGCATGGTTGCAGCTTTCACATTATTCCCTCCTGGCCACCAAGTCCTGCAAACAAATCTTGCAAAAAAAAAAAATAAAATAAAGTCAGTACTACCTAGTATTATAAAACCATTTAACCCCGTATGTAAGCATGGTAATGATTGACAGTTATCTGAACATTTCTGGGAAACACTCCAGACACATACGTAGTTGTTAATGGTGTCGTCTCACTTCATCAAATGGAATTTATCATGTAGACAAGACACAAGGTAATACAAGACACTTATTAATGCAAGCACAACCTCGGTCGCTGTATGGGTGTATAATGTGATAAAGAAAAATAAATCCAGACAGCAAAGGAAGCAATATGGACAATTAGTAAGTGCCTTGTATTAAAAGGGCTGTCTCATTTCAGCAATTAGCATTTATCATGTAATACAAGGCACTTACTAATGTATTGCTTTCTTTGCTGGCTGGATTCATTTTTCCATCACATTATGCATGGCTTGTTTCCATGGTTACAAACCACCCTGCAATCCATCAGCAGTAGCCGTTCTTGCACAATATAGGAAAAAGCACTAGACCGTTTGCCACCAGAGAGGCTAACACTTTTTCCTATAGTGTGCAAGGATGACCACCACTGATGGATTGCAGGGTGGTCTGTAACCATGGCAATGAGCAGTGTATAAATGTAATGGAAAAAATTAACCAAGCCAGCAAAGGAGATAATATGGACAATCACAATACATTAGTAAGTGCCTTGTATTAACCCTCTCTACATGATAAATGCCATTTGCTGAAGTGAGACAACCCCTTTAACCTCTTCAGGACACAGGGCGTACCGGTTAGGGTGACCACATTTCCAAACTGCCATTCAGGGACACCCGCCCCGGCCCCCCCGCACCCATGTCCACTCCCCAAAAAATATGATTTTTGATACTTTTTTTAAAAAATTAAGTCACTTAGTGACAGCGGCGTACTTTGTACTTACGCTGGCAAGTTCATTGCATCGAAGTTATGCTTGAGATTGCTATAAACATAACTGCCTGTGCATTGTTCAGTAATTTGTGATTGTGCCCTGCACACAATCACTGGCTACCTAAAACAGGTCATATTTTTAATGTGTTAGACAAGCGGGGCAGCCGTAGCAACCAGTGATTTAGGATGAATTAATTACAACAGCACTGCGGCAGCAGCGGCAGTGAATGTTGCAGACTGGCAGCAGTGGCGTCTCTAGCTTTCAAATTTTGGGGGGGCACACTGGGGGCCAGGACAAAAGTAGGGGGGGCAGCTATAACAATGATACATTTACACAAGTACGCTTAGAAATGCTACAATACTTTACCCAATACCTAAAACCGCAACAGGGAAGAAAAGTCCAGCTGTCTGTGGATGACACTTTTATAGAGAGGGGGATCTGTGGATGACACTGCTATGGGGGGGATCTGTGGATGCCACATACCGTATATAGCATCTTATGCTATATGTGTCATCCCCAGATCCACCCCATGACAGTGTCATCCCCATTTCCCCCTCCATAACAGTGTCATCCACAGATCTCCCTCCCTATAACAGTGTCATCCACAGATCTCCCTCCCTATAAGGCTGGGTTCACACGGGCGTGACGGATTGGCTCAGGATGCGTTCAGGGTGCGTTCAGTGAAAATCACACTATTTTGCAAGCAAGTTCAGTCAGTTTTGTCTGCGATTGCGTTTAGTTGTTCAGTTTTTTCCGCGCGGGTGCAATGCGTTTTGATGCGTTTTTCACGCGCGTGATAAAAAACTGAAGGTTTACAAACAACATCTCTTAGCAACCATCAGTGAAAAACGCATCGCACCCGCACTTGCTTGCGGATGCAGTGCGTTTTTCACGCAGCCCCATTCACTTCTATGGGGCCTGTCCTGCGTTACAAACGCAGAATATAGAACATGCTGCGATTTTAAAGCATTGCAGAAGTGATGCGTGAAAAAAAACGCTCATGTACACAGATCCATTGAAATGAATGGTGCCGGATTCAGTGCGGGTGCAATACGTTCACCTACCGCATTGCACCCGCGCGGAAATCTCGCCCGTGTGAACTCAGCCTAACAGTGTCATCCACAGATCTCCCTCCCCGCCTCTCACAGGAGTGTACATATATAAAAAAAGCATATTTCACATGAACACTTACAGTTACTTGGCTTGGCCCTTGGGGATCTCGGACGCCACTTCCACACTTTGGCTGGGGGGCTCGGCGGAGCTGATGTTGTGTTTTATCCTAATGAGAAAGATTTCATAATAAGGATTTGGAGAAGGGGCAGAGGGATAGCAGAGCAGGGAGAGGCTGGTGCTGCTACTAGGGGGTCATACCATGGGGGAGTAATAAAACCCACCATAATGCCCCCCAGTAGAAAGAATTCTCTTTATAATGTGCAAAACATACCCCCTTGTAATGCCCCCAGTTGAGCTAATGTCCCCCATAATGTGCCAGTATAAAATACCCCTATATAGTGCCCCAGTAAATGGCTCCATAGTGCTCCTCTCCCCCCTTCCTGCTAGTGCCCCCCATAATGTACCAGTATAAAATGCCCCATATATCGTGCCCCAGTAGATGCCCTCAGTGTCCCCCATAATTTGCAAGTATAAAATACCCCTTCTTAGTGCCCCCCGTAGATGACTCCATAGTACTCCTGTCTCCCCTTCTCCATAGTACCCACCATAATGTGTCCCAGTATAAAATGCTACTGTACAGAGCCCCCCCATATAAAACACCCCTTCTTTGTGGCCTCAGTAGATGCCCCTATAGTGCCCACCAATAATGTGCCAGTAATAAGTGCCCTCAATAACGTGCCACTGCCAGTAACAAGAGCCCCCCATGTGCCAGTAACAAGAGCCCCATCACGTGCCAGTAACAAGAGCCCCCATCACGTGCCAGTAACAAGAGCCCCATCACGTGCCAGTAATAAGCCCCCCATCACGTGCCAGTAATAAGCCCCCCATCACGTGCCAGTAATAGGCCCCCCCATTACGTGCCAGTAATAAGCCCCCCATTACGTGCCAGTAATAAGCCCCCCATTACGTGTCAGTAATAAGCCCCCCCATTACGTGCCAGCAATAAGCCCCCCATTACGTGCTTGTAATAAGCCCCCCATTACGTGCCAGTATTAAGCCCCCCCATCACTTGCCAGTATTAAGCCCCCCCATCATGTGCCAGTATTAAGTCCCCCCATCATCATGTGCCAGTATTAAGCCCCCCCATCATCATGTGCCAGTATTAAGCCCCCCCATCATGTGCCAGTATTAAGCCCCCCCATTGTAATAAGCCCCCCCATTGTAATAAGCCCCCCATTGTAATAAGCCCCCCATTGTAATAAGCCCTCCTCATTGTAATAAGCCCCCCTCATTGTAATAAGCCCCCCCATTGTAATAAGCCCCCCTCATTGTAATAAGCCCCCCATTGTAATAAGCCCCCCTCATTGTAATAAGCCCCCCTCATTGTAATAAGCCCCCCTCATTGTAATAAGCCCCCCATTGTAATAACCCCCCCCATTGTAATAAGCCCCCCCATTGTAATAAGCCCCCTCATTGTAATAATCCCCCCATTGTAATAAGCCCCCCATTGTAATAAGCCCCCCCCCAATGCCAGTAACACTATTGTAAAAAAAAAAAACAACAAAAAAAAACACTTATACTTACCTCAGTGTCAGCGATGCGATGCAGACTCTTCCTGTGTCCCGCGCTGTAAGGCTCGGGCGGTGCGATGACGTCATCGCCCCGCCTTCGCCGGCCTCTGATAGGCTGCCGGCCTAGTGCCTGCAGCCTATCAGAGGAAGGGGAAGGGACACGCCTCTCCCTCCCCTGCACCTCCGCTGGCACAGGCAGATTACTAAGGAGATGAGCGCAATGGAAGCGCCCATCTCCCTGTGCCCGGCGGCGGCGGCTCACTTGGGGGGGTGACACGGGGCAGGTGACTGGCAGGCAGTTGATTCCGGGACTCTCTATTGTCCCGGTTTGAAGGCTCCCGGGACACGGGACAAAAACGGAAATTACGGGACGATCCCGGGCAAACCGGGACACGTGGTCACCCTAGTACCGGTACGCCCTGATGTCCTGGTACTTAAGGACACAGGGCGTACGGGTACGTCCTGTGTATTTCCAATCACCACCGCCCTGCGTTGAGCAGGCACCTTGGCTAAATGCAAGAGGGGGGTCAGCGATCGCAGCAAACCGCAGGTCAATTCAGACCTGCGGTTTGCAGCGGCGATCGGCGGTGCCATCGGGTCCCCATGCGGCTGTAGGGGGGACCCGATGGCATGGAAGGCAGCGTGATGCCTAAGGAAGGAATCACGCTGCCTTCCGGTGACGAGCCTGTGAGATCCAGCCCCCTGGATCTCACATGCCAGAAGCTGTAAGAGTAATACACACAGTATTATTCATACAGCCAATACAGAAGTATTGGAATGCATTGTAAAGGATTAGACCCCCAAAAGTTCAAGTCCCAAAGTGGGACAAAAAATAAAGTGAAAAAAAAAGTTGCAAAAATAAAGTTTTCCCCCAAAAAAATTAAAAGTTTTAAGTAAAAAACAAAAACGTAATTTTCCCCAAATAAAGTAAAAAAAAAAAAAAAAATCTAAAAAAAAATAGGAGGGAAAAAAAAAAGGCTCTATAAACATATCACATGACCTAACCCCTCAGACGAACACCGTAAAAAATTAAAACTGTGCTAAATAAACAATTTTTTTGTCACCTTACATCACAAAAAGTACAACAGCAAGCGATCAAAAAGGCGTACGCCCACCAAAATAGTACCAATCTAACAGTCACCTCATACCGCAAAAAATGAGCCCCTACCTGAGACAATCGCCCAAAAAATAAAAAAAAACTATGGCTCAGAATATGGAGACACTAAAACATAATTTTTTTGGTTTTAAAAAAGCTGTTATTGTGTAAAACTTACATAAATAATAAAAAAGTATACATATTAGGTATCGCAGCGTCCGTAATAACTTGCTCTATAAAAATATCACATGACCTAACCCCTCAGGTGAATACCGTAAAAAAATAAAAATAAAAACAGTGTAAAAAAACCCATTTTTTGTCACCTTACATCACAAAAAGTGTAATAGCAAGCGATCAAATAGTCACACGCACCCCAAAATAGTGCCAATAAAACAGTCATCTCATCCCGCAAAAATCATACCCTACCCAAGGTAATTGCCTAAAAACTGAAAAAATTATGGCTCTCAGACTATGGAAACACTAAAACATGATTTTTTTTGTTTCAAAAAAGAAATCATTGTGGAAAAATTAACCTAAATATAAAAAAGTATACATATTAGGTATCGCCACATCCGTGACAACCTGGTCTATAAAAATATCACATTATTTAACCTGTCAGATGAATGCTGTAAATAACAAAAAATAAAAACGGTGCCAAAACAGCTATTTCTTGTTACCTTGCCTCACAAAAAGTGTAATATAGAGCAACCAAAAATCATATGTAACCTAAACTAGTACCAACAATACTGACACCCTATCCCGTAGTTTCTAAAATGGGGTCACTTTTTTGGAGTTTCTACTCTAGGGGTGCATCAGGGGGGCTTCAAATAGTACATGGTGTCAAAAAAAACAGTCCAGCAAAACCTGCCTTCCAAAAACCGTATGGCATTCCTTTCCTTCTGCGCCCTGCTGTGTGTCCGTACAGCGGTTTACGACCACATATGGGGTGCTTCTGTAAAGTACAGAATCAGGGCCATAAATATTGAGTTTGGTTTGGCTGTTAACACTTGCTTTGTAACTGGGAAAAAATTATTAAAATGGAAAATCTGTCAAAAAAGTGAAATTTTGAAATTGTATCTCTATTTTCCATTAATTCTTGTGGAACACCTAAAGGGTTAACAAAGTTTGTAAAATCAGTTTTGAATACCTTGAGGGGTGTTGTTTATAGAATGGGGTCATTTTTGGGTGGTTTCTATTATGTAAGCCTCGCAAAGTGACTTCAGACCTGAACTGGTCCCTAAAAATTGGGTTTTTGTAAATTTCTGAAAAATTTCAGGATTTGCTTCTAAATTTCTAAGCCTTGTAACATCCCCAAAAAATAAAATATCATTCCCAAAATGATCCAAACATGAAGTAGACATATGGGGAATGTAAAGTAATAACTATTTTTGGAGGTATTACTATGTATTATAGAAATAGAGAAATTGAAACTTGGAAATTTGCAATGTTTTACAAATTTTTGGCAAATTTGGTATTTTTTTTATAAATAAAAAATAATTTTACCAGTGTCATGAAGTACAATATGTGACGAAAAAACAATCTCAGAATGGCCTGGATAAGTCAAAGCGTTTTAAAGTTATCAGCACTTAAAGTGACACTGGTCAGATTTGCAAAAAATGGCCTGGTCCTTAAGGTGAAATAAGGCTGTGTCCTGAAGGGGTTAAGCTGGCTCTCCATGGGAAAAACTGGCTTAAGCCAGAAGACAATGCACTGGCCGCATCCTCACCTGTCTGTGGAAGCCAGTGGCTGTAGTAATTTGTAGTTTAAATGCTATTACTTTCAAATCTGTGTGGGTTGGAGAGATTTTGGCTAACACATTGCAGGAGCACCGTGGAGACCTAGCCTTAAAGTAGTATTCTGATTATATGAAGGTATCCCATATCACCTATTCCAACCACTGGGACCCCACAGGGCCCATCAAAATGAAGCCAGGCATGTTGTTATCTAACCTTCTCTACTAAAGGGATAATATCAAATTATGGAATTGTTATTTACGCAGTTCCTAAAATACTCAACTGATTGTTCCCAATCTGGCATGAGTCGTGACATGTCTGCAAGCAGCAGATCAATGCTGGGTCACATGTCATCGATGCGGCCAGACATTGGCTTCCATGGTACCAAGTTACTTGATGGTAACTATGCGCAATAGTAAAGTATATAAATCTATGAATACATCCAGCTGATATGAGCCCATAATAGCAAATAACTGAAGCTGTTCAGTGCCCAGCGCCTCTTACCACCTCTGCTGCTTTACTTAATAGCAGGTTACTGCAGGTTCCCCGCCAGAGCCGATATATTATTTGTACGCCAGTACATGTGACCCGATCTAATCGGAAGTTGGCAGATGGGGACTGGAAGTTCAGTGAAGACAGCCAATGAGCTGAAACTGAGAGGGAATGACCAGGTGAATATGGATTTCTCTACAGGTCTTACTGGAAGGAGGGGGCAGATATTTTAAAAAAATCTGGACAACCCCTTCAAAGTTCAATAGTGGGGGCTTCACTTTAAAAAGTTATGGAGAGATTAAGTGTTGTTAATAATGGCAGTTCTCATTAGACTGGCGTGAATGAAGGTGAACAATAGAATACAGCTTCGGCTCTGCTGGAGTGCTTTTAACTGGGCAAAATGATGAGCCTTTGAGACAGACAGACAAAAGATCGGAAACACGTGAATGCAAAGAGATTTGCTAACAGTAAGGAACTGAAAATGAAAAAGGTAAGAAAACATGCCCTTATGAAAAATGACTAGGGAATGTGCTACTGTATTTAACAAGGTGTAAATTCAAAGTGTGAATTTTGGTTTCATTGTAATGAAAGTTCACAGCAGAAGTCCACACAAGCCCATGCATGGTATAGGGAGAAGTCAGGCGATATACTTTAAGCATCACTTCTCTCTGCTTGTAGCAATTACATGAGCTTCAATGTAATTTGATGATCACACTGGTGCAGCCCTCATTTCAGCTACAGTCTGACTTAAAACCAGAAAATAGTATCAGAAAAATTACATAGCTTGCAAGGGTATTCGGAAGATACCCATTTTAGGTATATCCATATGCCATAGATTTCTGATAGTGATAGTCTCATAATGGAGAATGTCATAACTTGCTCCCCCTCCTTAACCTTCCCTTTAGGGCTGGGTTCATGCAAAATGTACTACTGGAATAAAAGTCCTCATTGAGAAGTTTTGCTCTGATCGAACATTTAAAGATCTTCTAGTCAATGGAGGCATTTTCCCACAGTGTCCCTTTCATTCAGTGGAGGTCCAGCAGTAAGGTTTCCCCTAACCACCAATAGACGGCATATCTTAGCAATATGCTATCAACTGGTGATCACAGGGATTTGCCTGATGAGATCCCCCTGACAAGAAAGACAAGAGAGAAAAAAAATGTCCTAGGAGACTTCTGAGGGTCATACTCAAATTTCCAGGCCAACTGGAGTACTTTTGATTCAGGTAGAAGTTATTAGTGCACAACTTGAATTTTCTAAATGGTTCATTAGAATCGGACCCAAAACAAATTTCTTTTTTTAATAATTCTTTATTTGTAAAGAACATATCAATAATACGCTTTATGCGTGACGGAGTTACAGCTTAAATAAGGTATAATTTGTACATAGTCACAGAGCGATCAAAGAGCAGAGATGACAATAAAAACATAAGTAACAACATCCTGGTGAGGAACGACTACAAGCTTTATACTTAAATTGTCTAATTAAAGCAGTGAATTGCAATGATGAGCATGAAACCCCAATTTTGAAGTATAATCAGGTATGGCTAAGGCTAGACCGTTTATGAACTTCCGCGTTTCCTCAGGAGCAGCGGAATCAAAGGGGCCTTGTATAAGTTACTAGTGGTGTCCAGGTCAATGGAGAGAGTAAGAAAAATTTCTGTCACGACATCTCCAGCACGTGTCGTCAGGAAGCAAGTTTGCCCTACATAAAAAGTCAGGGGTCCTGTACCAGCGCGTGAGGATTTTAAACAAGTTTTCCTGTAGGCATATGCTTCTAGAGAAGCCATGGGAGTGTGATAAAATAGTTTTGGCCTCTGAGTCCGATATGTTTATTCAAAGTTCCCGCTCCCAGGCTTTTAAGTATGTCGGATTATCAGAGGAGGGACCCAAGAGTAATTGAGAGTACAAATAAGAGAGGAATTTTGGGGGTGGTCTAGAAGAGGTCAGCGAGAGGTTTTCCAACCATGTGGGATCTAGGAGGGGTAGACTATGCTTTTTCTTATAATCCTTGCAAGTGATTTCTATATCCTTATCTACTAATGGATTTAGTAAGGGTTCAGGTATTCGTGTTTTAACATTTTTAATAAAAGATTTGAGATCTGTTGTCTTACGCAAGGCAGATATTCTTATATCAGTGAAAGTGTGCCAACACTGATGACAATCTCTTGCCCCTCCTCTCAGAAAGTAGGGAAGGACAGATAGCGGCGCTAATGGGGAGAGTTTGTTATGGTGCATAGAGAGACCTGCTGTTCTCTTACAATAGGAGAGCATAAGGTGGGGAGACCTACCCTTATCTGGAGAAGCCACCCACAAAAGGTGAGCCTCGTTTTTACCTAACAGTACGCGCTCTATGTCTACATGCAATTTGTTATTAGAGGGATCGGCTAAGGCGGTCCATCTTTCTAATTGGATGGCATGGTGGTATGTCTTAAGATCTGGGGGGGAGAGGCCACCTCTTCCTTTTTTCCGAATAAGGAGAGGGTAGGAGAGGCGTGTTTTTTTGTTAGACCACAGGAAATTGCTAAAGAATGTTGGGGAGAGGGGGCATCCCTGCCGCGTCCCATTTGATATGTTGAAAGGGGCAGAGAGGTAACCATTTGTCATGACCCTAGCTGAGGGGCTCCCATATAAAGAGAAGAGCATTTTTCATAAAAGCCCAGTTCACCCGATCAAAGGCCTTCTCCCCGTCCGTCCCCACAAGCATCAAGGGAATCTTTCTAATCCTGGCATAGTGGATGGCATGAAACACTCTGCTAACATTATGTCTACCCTCTCTGCCCCTCACAAACCCTACCTGTTCCTCTTGAATAAGTTGAGGGAGGTATTTAGCTATCCGCTGGCTAAGAATCTTAGCCCATAATTTCACGTCGGCGTTCAAGAGGGATATGGACAGATAGCTGCTACATTTAACTGGATCCTTCCCCTCTTTTGGAAGGACTACTATATGCGCCATCAGAGATTGTGGTGGGAGGGTGGCGCCTAACAACAGTGAGTTACATAAGTTGGTAAGCTGGGGGAGAATCGTCTTCTGAAATTTTTTATAGAATGAAATGGGAAGTCCATCAGGTCCCGGGCTCTTACCAGAAGGGGTGTTAGAAAGACATTCCCGCACCTCCTCCTCTGATATGGGAGTTAATAAATCGGCTTTTTCTGAGACAGAGTCAAGGAACAGATACCGTCGCCAGAAAAGAGTCAATTTTCTGTTGAAGATCTGAAGGACTGTCCATCTGTAAATTATAGAGAGAAGAAAAAAAGGAGTAAAATTCTTCAGCTATTGCTGGAGTTGTCGTGAGGGAGTCGCCCTATTATGGAATCAATTGCCTTCCTCCTTTGTTTGCGAACCCACGTACCCAAGGCAATAAAGTTCACCTCTAATATAGGCCTTGTGAGCCTCCCACATTATGGGCGTGCTTGTTTTTGAGTTGCTATTCAATTAAAAAAACATATTCAGTTTATTCTCGAGTTGAGATCTATGTTTGTCGGTTTCGAGGGGGGTCTCATTTATCTCCAGGTCCAGGACCTGGGGGTGGGGGTTCCTTGTAAATGTAATCTCAGAGATCGATGCGTGATCCGAAACGGTGATTAGATCAATACTCGCAGACCCCACTCTCTCTAAAAGGTGATTGGAGACAAACAGGTAATCTAGCCGTTGGTAGGTACTGTACCATGTACGGCAGAATAAAAAGTGAAATTGTTCCCTTTTGGATTTAGTACCCTCCATACATCAGAAACTTGATGCGTGGCTAAAGCGCTTCTCAACCTTCTGATCTGGGGAATGAATGTCTGGGAAGGGTAGAGGTGGAGTCTAACGGGTGGTCCAACACCAAATTAAATTCTCCACCAAAAATTTGCATTCCTTCTCTAAAAGAGTGAAGGTTTTGTAAGGTCTCTACTAGCCAATTGACTTGGTTGACATTGGGTGCGTATATGTTGGCCAGGGTAACCTTGTTTTCATAGAGTGCTCCCTTTATGAACACACAGCGTCCACTAGGGTCAACGTATTGTGAGTGAATTTGGAAAGGTAGATCAGTTTTAATCCCTATGGAGACCCCCCTAGAAGCCGACGAGTAAGTGCTGTGAACCCAGGTCGTGAAATTTTAAAAAGCAAGGGAACGCTATTATGTCTAAAGTGGGACTCTTGCAAGAAGAGGATGTCCACTTTCTCCCTCCGCAGCATTTGAAGAACCCGACTCCTTTTTTTGCGGCACATTCAGACCATTGACATTGATAGATAGTATATTTAAAGGATCCATATCCATATTAGATAGGAAGCTACATAGTAGCAACTGTCCCTGGGGGCAAAAGAAGGGGCAGTTACGCACATTCCTCCAGGAAAAACTATTAACAAGACGAACATGTGCAACCCATCTAAGAGTTGCTCCCTTACATAAGGGAAGAGATATTTTATACAAGGTACACAGCAAATTGCCAACAGTGGGGGAGGGAGAGGCAAGTTGTTCCATTTTGAGTGGTAAGATATGAAATGGGGGGGTAGAAAATCTGTGGGTTCCACCAAGCCACTATAAATCCCCCAATCAGCAGTCATGTGCGCATATTATCACAACCCTAAGGTCTCTAAGGCAAATCTAGGCTGACAAAGCTTTTAAGTATAACATAACCTTTAGGGCTGATAAAGTGCTTTGGTTACTTGAATGAGTGATAGACAAATTAGTGCAAGGAAAACATCATTAAACTATATCATAACATTGCATAGTAGTAACCTATAAGCATATCAGTAGATGCGCATTTTAAGTCTTATACCATATCAAGGTTAAGGAAAAGAAAAAGGGGGGGGATTTCTAATTCAGCTGGGCTGATGAGAATTGTGGGGGAGGGAGGAAGAGGTAGAAGGGAGGGAGAAAGGGATGGAGAGAGAGAGAGGGGGGGGAGAATGGAATTCGGTACAAGACACTAATAATGTGGGCAAAATGCATAACAAAGTAAAAACTAGGAGTTCAGACAGACACCGAACCTATTAACAACATAGTGAATGACAGATCAATAATAGTGATCTAACATTTTGTAGACCTAAGCCAGAGAACAGGCCCTCTGGAAGACAAATAGTTACCAATTATTAGCGGAGCAAGTTCTTTCAAGCAGGTTTCTTAACGCTCTGCCGGCCTTTGGCTTGTGGAGACTTGAAACGCTTGACCAGGTGCCATTCGTCCTTCGCCGGTAGTGATGGTAACTTGTGGTTTTCTGGTAAAGGAAGCCATGAGGGTAAGTCCAGTGGGGCGATATTCAAAAGGTCCCATAAGGCTTTCAGGTCAGCCGGATGGCATATGGCAACCCTGTTTGCCATCAATGGACACATGTAACCCAAACGGGTATAGCCAGCGGAACGGGTGTCTTTTGGACCACAGATATTCTGTGAGCGGCCCGGAGGGCCTTGCGCTTCGCCAGGGTGTTTGCAGAGAGGTCTTGGAACAGTTGTATTTTGCTGTTCTCAAACATTATTTCTTCTTTACCTCTTGCCGAGGACAAAATGTCCGCCGCATCGCGGTAGTCCAGTAGGCCGCAAATGATGTCTCGTGGCGGGGCATTTGATTCCGGCCTGGGTCACAGGGTCCTGTGCGCCCTTTCCACAATAATTGCGTTCGCTCTCTCCGCACCCACAATGGAGGCGAATATTTGCTGGACCATGTGCAGGATCGCGTCAGGCTGGACGGACTCCGGAACCCCGCGAATGTGCACATTTTTTCTGCTTCTCCTGATCTTCCAGGTGAAGGTAAGTAGCGTTGATATGGTCCCGGAGCTCCTTTACATGCGTTTGTAAGGCATAGCTATGGTGTATTATCGCGGCCTGTGAATCTTCAAGGGCCGCAACCCTGTGGCCAGTTTGTTTTATGTCCGCTTTGATAGCGCTAAGTTCTTGCATCACTGGCTCAAGTGCAGCAGACAGCGAGTCTCTGATAAAGGACCTGGTAATGGGAGACGAGTCTCGCTCGTTATGGGTTTCAGATGTAGCACAAGAGCTTTCTATCAGAGTCCTCTGGATCGGTTTGAGCGATAGCGGCGGTCGGCGCCATCTTGGATCTGGCACCGAGCGGAGACATTTTTTTCAGGAATTTATCCAGCTCCGGTTGTCTCCCAAGCTTACGAGGGGTATCTTGGTGGTCTCTGTACTTGTCTTTCGTAGTCTTGCCCATTTGAAGACAGGTAAGTAACCTCTCAACCGCTGAATAGGAGTGCTGCTTTCAGGAGCTCAACAATCAGGCGTCCATCTCCTGCATGGCTAGCTCCGCCCCCCGACCCAAAATGAATTTCAAGAACTATATAACCCTTATTATATAAATGATATCTTTGATAAATTGCTTCTTTCTTTAATCCAGCAGATCAGAGCCCGAATGCAGACTCAAATTCAATGGACCATTTATGATTTGTAGGTTTATTTTCATGTGCATGACTAGACCACGAGCTTGGAATACAATGTACAATCTGAATTTCGTACAACACATCACAATGTGAATATTGCTCTTTTTTTTCTTAAGTTCTTGGGAGGTACAATCTCTCCTTGCAGAGAGCGTCTTAATCGGTGTGAGGAGGTTAGGAGCTCTTAGCAATCCTAATTTTTCTTAGTTACCTTGTTTATAGACATAATACAAAAGTAGAAATCTTTTTATTTTAAAATGTGAAAATTAGAAAAATATCTGTTTTTGGACCCACTCCTGGTTTTGGCTTACAAATACTGATGAAAAATACTGACCAAATACCAACCATGTGAAAGTGGCCATAAATATAGCACGGAAGATGGGGTGGGGGTGAGGGCATGCATTATGGAGTCATACAAGCTTAAGTGGTGGGGTCCGAGCAATCTTATTGCATACATGTTCTTTGAGCAATAGATGAAGTTTCCGTTCTGAAGGCCAAGGTAGTGAGGAGATCAATTAAAGGTCTTTAGTTGTAAAGTGGTCTTTGTTACATAGTTGTAATGCCCATCTATAGTTAGAAGCTAGGGGGTATTTGTCAGAAGAGCCTGGCAGGTAATATTGATCAGTCAGATTTGTGATTAATTTCTAGTCCGTTGGATGTATGACACTTAACGTGTTTTTAGTAACGTGGCACTGCTGAATAAACTATACGAGCTTGATACCTAAATACTCCAATACACTGGTAAAATCTGCTGAACATATTCCTAGTATTTTCTTGCTGTAAAGAGTTAAATGGTTTGGAGTGGAGAGGTCTTTCATCACCTCATATTATGGAGATAACTTTTCTTTCTATTTGCTCATCTGTAATGACTTCAAGTATGTTTCCCCACCAGCTTCAAAGAAACCAGCTTCTTATTCATGACATAAATTGCTATTGATTTTCCTGAATTCAAAATGTTACTCTAGTTATAAAGTCAATGGAGTGTCGCAGTGGTGATCAAGTGCCATCTGAAATGGCCAACTCCAGAGTCAGTTTTCTGCTTGAGTAAGCTGCACATTATATGTACCTGTGACTAATATAAAGAATTATTACAATACTGTACTATAGGATAATAGAAATAATGTATGATTCCCCGGAAACAGCGCCACTCTAGTCTATAGGCTGTGTCTGATGTTGCAGCTCAGTCCTATTCATTTAAATAAAGGTTCATTCACACCAATGTATGTATTTTATGGTCCACAAAGAATAGGACATGTTCTATCTTTTTTGCAGAACGGCTATGTGGACATACGGAAACAGAATGCAAACAGAGTTATTTCCATTTTTTTGCGGACCCATTGAAGTAAATGGTTCCGCATACGGGCCGCAAAAAACGGAACAGACACGGAAAAAGAAATAGGTTTTTGTGCATGAGCTCTAAAAGACACAACTCAATGACAAGAGGAAATACAGTTAGTTGCAAACATATTCACTCCCTTGATGTTTTTCATGTTTTGTTGCATGATGTGTTGGAATTAAAATAGATTTTTGGGGGTTTATATACCATTGATTTATACAACATACCACCCATTTGAAGGTGCAAAATATTTTACTGCGACACAAACAATAATTAAGACCCAAAAAAACCTGAGACAGTTTATGAATTCACCCCCAGAAAGTCTCTTGGGGTATGTCTCTATAAGCTTAGAACCTCTAAATACTGGAATTTTCGCCGCTTCTACCATTCAAAACTGCTCCAATCCTTCAAATCAGGCATGCAGCGGTATTTGTCTGGCTGAATCCCGGGCATATTTGTCTGGTAGCAGCCGGATTATCAAGTCATGTCAAAGATTATCAATTGGATTGAGAAAAGACATTTGTTTCCCCTGAAACCACTCTGGTGAAGCTTTAGAAGAACATTTAGGATAATTGTCCTCCTGGAAGATGAACATCCATTCTAGTCTGTAATCTTTGCCAAACAGGTTTTCCTCTGGAATTGCCTTGTATTTACTGTCATCCATCTTTTCTTCAATCCTGACCAGTTTTCTAGTCCCTATGAAAAGCACTACCATAGCATGATGCTGCCACCACCATGTCTCATTGTGGGCATGGTGTTCTTGGGGTGATGGAAAGTGTTGGGTTTGCCCACATATATTGTTTCCTATAATGGCCAAAAAAAGTTCAGTTTTAGTCTCTTCTGACCAGATAACCTTCTTACATGTATTTGGGGAGCCTACAACAAGCATCACAAACTCCACATTAGTTTACCTATGTTTTTCTTTAAGCAATGGCTTTTTTTCTGGCCATTCTTTCATAAAGCCCCACTCTGGAGTGTATGGTTTATAGAGGTCCCATGGACAGAAGCTTCCATCTCTGTTGTGGATGTTTGGAGCTCCTTCAGTGTTATTGTTGGAATATTTGTTGAATCTCAGATTAATGCCCTCCTTGCACTGTCTGTTAGTTTTGGTGGCAGTCTTCTCTTGCCAAGTTTGTACTTGTGCCATATTCTATTTTGCTATTATGGATTTATTGGTTCTCCGTGGGATGTTCAAAGGGATATTTTGTTTATAACCCATCCCTGGTCCATACTTAACAACTTTGTCTGTAACTTGTTTGGAGAGCTCCTTGGTCTTCATGTTGCTTGCCTAGTAGTGTAGCAGACTCAGGGGCCTTTTCCAGAACAGGTGTATTTATACTGACATCATGTGACACATTGATTGCACACAGAGCTGGCTATACACAATCAATAGCTGTCGGCCGAACGATAATTAGCCAACAGCTATCTCTCCTGTCTCCCTCCCGACTTCCCCATAAATGTTCCGCTCATGGTATCCTTTAACTTTTGGTCTTTTGGATTTTAAGCTCTGCATCTTAAAACTGATTCAATCTCTATAAAAATGAATTAAGAAATGCATAGGCACAGCATAATGGACCCACAAACATTTCTATTTATTTACTCCTTAGTAATAATTCCAAATAACGTAGTTATAGTACATTTAAGTATGCTTCACAATTAGAGACATTACTATAGAGATGATTTCAGGTCCGGTTTCTGCTGCCGTAAAATACATGCACTTTGTGAAGTGGTTGTTTTAGGAAGATTTTCTGTTAGGCCAGGGCTATGTGGAAGACAGGATGATTTCCTATGACATAGTATTTGATATAACTGGATGGCAATATTGCATCTGACAGGTTGCATGACCTAACAGCAAAGGTCTGTCCCTCATGGGACATGCTACATGTGCATATCCTGTTAGATTGTCATCAAAAAGACAGATGGCTTTGTAAAGCAGATGAGCAGATCCTGCAGAAAACACTCATCTGACCTGGTAGTAATGTGCAAATATATACAGTATATACACAAATATCTATCATATAATTCAAATAATTCAAAGAAGGGGCAGGAAGTCCCCCAGACTTCATGCTGTAATTGACCGCAAAGGATTTGCAATCAAGTATTAAAAAGTGAAAGTTTGATTTATGATTATTATTCTGCCCCATTACTTTTGGTCCCTTAACAAGTGGGAGGCACATATGCAAACTGTTGTAATTCCTACACCGTTCACCTGATTTGGATGTAAATACCCTCAAATTAAAGCTGACAGTCTGCAGGTAAAGCACATCTTGTTTGTTTCATTTCAAATCCATTTTGGTGGTGTATAGAACCAAAAATGTTAGAATTGTGTCGATGCCCCAATATTTAATACAAACCAAGTGAAGGCAAATATATAGGTGACTTAATCAAAGTACAGATCATGTGATCATGCCACACCCAGTGGGCGTGTTACAAAAGTGACAGCTACAAAATCATGATAAAATACAATGGTACAGGTGCATAATAAGGCAAATGAAATGATTGTATATATCTAGTATTTGTATACATAACCGAAAAAACATCAATCAGGCATACATATCTAGCATTTGCATACATAAGTGAAAGGACAGACCCATCGATCCGGTACATCTAGAGTAGGGGTGCACCGAAATGAAAATTCTGGTCCGAAACCGAAAATTCAGGATGCCCTTGACCGAAAACCAAAACCGAAACTCCCTTGTCACTCTCCCCCTCCCTCCTTTGTCACTCTCTTTCCCCCCCCTCTTTGTCACTCTCTTCCCCCCCCCTCACTCCCTTGTCACTCTCATTTCCCCCCCTCCCTTGTCACTCTTATTCTACCCCCTCCCTTGTCACTCTCATTCTACCCCCCCTTGTCACTCTCATTCTACCCCCTCCACTCCCTTGTCACTCTCATTCTACCCCCCCTCCCTTGTCACTCTCATTCTACCCCCCTCCCTTGTCACTCTCATTTTACACCCCCCCTTGTCACTCTCATTTTACACCCCCCTCCTCACTTGTCATTCTCATTTTAAACCCCCCCTTGTCACTCTCAGTTTACCCCCCCCTTGTCACTGTCATTTTACCCCCCTCCCTTGTCACTCTCATTTTACCCCCCCCTGGTCACTCTCATTTTACACCACCCTTGTCACTCTCATTTTACACCCCCCTTGTCACTCTCATTTTACACCCCCCCCTTGTCACTCTCATTTTACACCCCCCCCTTGTCACTCTCATTTTACACCCCCCCTTGTCACTCTCATTTTACACCCCCCCTTGTCACTGTCATTTTACACCCCCCCTTGTCACTGTCATTTTACACCCCCCCCCCCATTGTCACTCTCATTTTACACCCCCCCCTTGTCACTGTCATTTTACACCCCCCCCTTGTCACTCTCATTTTACACCCCCCCTTGTCACTGTCATTTTACACCCCCCCCCCTTGTCACTCTCATTTTACACCCCCCCCTCCCCCTCCCTTGTCACCTCTAGTGTAGCCTGTGTAGCGTGGCCGAGCTCTGTTCGGTCCGCGGTACAGGAGCATTTGTTTCTTGTACCCGGCCGGACTGAAAGGAAGTGCACACTAAGTGAGCACTTCCTGTCAGTCCGGCCGGGTACAGGAAACAAAAGCTCCTGTACCGCGGAACGAACAGAGCTCGGCCACGCTACACTAACAACAGCAGTAGCACAGAGCAGACACAGCAGGCTGCGCAGCACTGAGCCGGAGATTTTTTAGAGCGGCAAGCGTTTAGGAGGCACAGCATGAGGGGCGCCGCCGCGGATGGTGAGCTACTTGGTGGGTGAGAAATCCCACAAATCCCAAACCCCATATTTTCTGCCGATATGTACCAATATCGGCCGAAATGGATTAGGCCCATTTTCGGCCGATATTTTCGGCCGCCGGAATTTCGGTGCACCCCTAATCTAGAGGTAAACAATCGATGGATGCGTCCAGTGAAGGTAAAATGCTCGGCGTCCTCCAGCTGCCACCGGTCCCTGATTGATGTTACGCCGCTCCCGAGTAGTGGTATGTTTCCTATGTTTAACGATCGCATAGAATGGGCCCCTCACCGTTTATATGTGTCCTCTTGATCGTCCCTTTGCTCTTCCCTCGGTATGTTTTACTTCACTGGACGCATCCATCAATTGTTTACCTCTAGATGTACCGGATCGATGGGTCTGTCCTTTCACTTATGTACACTCACCTAAAGAATTATTAGGAACACCTGTTCTATTTCTCATTAATGCAATTATCTAGTCAACCAATCACATGGCAGTTGCTTCAATGCATTTAGGGGGGTGGTCCTGGTCAAGAAAATCTCCTGAACTCCAAACTGAATGTCAGAATGGGAAAGAAAGGTGATTTAAGCAATTTTGAGCGTGGCATGGTTGTTGGTGCCAGACGGGCCGGTCTGAGTATTTCACAATCTGCTCAGTTACTGGGATTTTCACGCACAACCATTTCTAGGGTTTACAAAGAATGGTGTGAAAAGGGAAAAACATCCAGTATGCGACAGTCCTTTGGGCAAAAATGCCTTGTGGATGCTAGAGGTCAGAGGAGAATAGGCCGACTGATTTAAGCTGATAGAAGAGCAACGTTGACTGAAATAACCACTCGTTACAACCGAGGTATGCAGCAAAGCATTTGTGAAGCCACAACACGCACAACCTTGAGGCGGATGGGCTACAACAGCAGAAGACCCCACCGGGTACCACTCATCTCCACTACAAATAGGAAAAAGAGGCTACAATTTGCACGAGCTCACCAAAATTGGACTGTTGAAGACTGGAAAAATGTTGCCTGGTCTGATGAGTCTCGATTTCTGTTGAGACATTCAAATGGTAGAGTCCGAATTTGACGTAAACAGAATGAGAACATGTATCCATCCTCTGATGGCTACTTCCAGCAGGATAATGCACCATGTCACAAAGCTTGAATCATTTCAAATTGGTTTCTTGAACATGACAATGAGTTCACTGTACTCAAATGGCCCCCACAGTCACCAGATCTCAACCCAATAGAGCATCTTTGGGATGTGGTGGAACGGGAGCTTCGTGCCCTGGATGTGCATCCCTCAAATCTCCATCAACTGCAAGATGCTATCCTATCAATATGGGCCAACATTTCTAAAGAATGCTATCAGCACCTTGTTGAATCAATGCTACGTAGAATTAAGGCAGTTCTGAAGGCAAAAGGGGGTCCAACACCGTATTAGTATGGTGTTCCTAATAATTCTTTAGGTGAGTGTATGCAAATTATAGATATGTATGCCTGATTGATGTTTTTTTCGGTTATGTATACAAATACTAGATATATACAATCATTTCATTTGCCTTATTATGCACCTGTACCATTGTATTTTATCATGATTTTGTAGCTGTCACTTTTGTAACACGCCCACTGGGTGTGGCATGATCACATGATCTGCACTTTGATTAAGTCACCTATATATTTGCCTTCACTTGGTTTGTATCTCTGCTTGAGAAAGGCTCATTTTTGGAGCCGAAACGTTGCACCGTATGGTTGAATAAAGAAAAATTTCACTTTCATCCAGCTGGAGTGCCATCCTTTTTCTGGATTTATTGATTGGGGTAAGAGGTCGATTCCCCTGGAACGTGCACCCAATTTTCCTGATTGCAGTCAGTGCCGCCATTTTTCTTCTATATCTTTGGCTTATTGGCTGAGCACGACTCACAGCTTTTTCCGCACTTTGCTCATTTTTATTTTTCATCATGTCGAATCCTGAATCTATTTCAACCTATGGTTGTGTGTACACAGCAGAAGACGCCGAGCGCATACTGCGCGACATAGGAGGAGATATAAATATATATATAAATCTGCACAGTAAACTGAGCAGACCGATTAGAAAAATGGATGTTTCTGATCAGCGCTCAGCAGGTGCAGAACGCACGCACACAGATATTGTGTGCGCAAAAATCTACACTGTTTGCGTGCGTTCTGCACCTGCTGAGCGCTGATCAGAAACATCCATTTTTCTAATCGGTCTGCTCAGTTTACTGTGCAGAGATATATATATATATATATATATATATATACACACACATACACACACATACCTATACACACACTCACCTAAAGAATTATTAGGAACACCATACTAATACGGTGTTGGAACCCTTTTTGCCTTCAGAACTGCCTTAATTCTACGTGGCATTGATTCAACAAGGTGCTGATAGCATTCTTTAGAAATGTTGGCCCATATTGATAGGATAGCATCTTGCAGTTGATGGAGATTTGAGGGATGCACATCCAGGGCACGAAGCTCCCGTTCCACCACATCCCAAAGATGCTCTATTGGGTTGAGATCTGGTGACTGTGGGGGCCATTTTAGTACAGTGAACTCATTGTCATGTTCAAGAAACCAATTTGAAATGATTCGAGCTTTGTGACATGGTGCATTATCCTGCTGGAAGTAGCCATCAGAGGATGGGTACATGGTGGTCATGAAGGGATGGACATGGTCAGAAACAATGCTCAGGTAGCCCGTGGCATTTAAACGATGCCCAATTGGCACTAAGGGCCCTAAAGTGTGCCCAGAAAACATCCTCCACACCATTACACCACCACCACCAGCCTGCACAGTGGTAACAAGGCATGATGGATACATGTTCTCATTCTGTTTACGCCAAATTCGGACACTACCATTTGAATGTCTCAACAGAAATCGAGACTCATCAGACCAGGCAACATTTTTCCAGTCTTCAACAGTCCAATTTTGGTGAGCTTGTGCAAATTGTAGCCTCTTTTTCCTATTTGTAGTGGAGATGAGTGGTACCCGGTGGGGTCTTCTGCTGTTGTAGTCCATCCGCCTCAAGGTTGTGCGTGTTGTGGCTTCACAAATGCTTTGCTGCATACCTCGGTTGTAACGAGTGGTTATTTCAGTCAACGTTGCTCTTCTATCAGCTTGAATCAGTCGGCCCATTCTCCTCTGACCTCTAGCATCCACAAGGCATTTTTGCCCACAGGACTGCCGCATACTGGATGTTTTTCCCTTTTCACACCATTCTTTGTAAACCCTAGAAATGGTTGTGCGTGAAAATCCCAGTAACTGAGCAGATTGTGAAATACTCAGACCGGCCTGTCTGGCACCAACAACCATGCCACGCTCAAAATTGCTTAAATCACCTTTCTTTCCCATTCTGACATTCAGTTTGGAGTTCAGGAGATTGTCTTGACCAGGACCACACCCCTAAATGCATTGAAGCAACTGCCATGTGATTGGTTGACTAGATAATTGCATTGATGAGAAATAGAACAGGTGTTCCTAATAATTCTTTAGGTGAGTGTGTGTGTATATATATATATATATATATATATATATATAGAGATAGATAGAAATGGACAGCACATCCAGTAGAAAAAATATTTCAAAGTTTATTCAGCCACAGTGGCACAAGAGGCGACGTTTCAGCTCAAAATCCTGAGCCTTTCTCAAGCATGCTTGAGAAAGGCTCAGGATTTTGAGCCGAAACGTCGCCTCTTGTGCCACTGTGGCTGAATAAACTTTGAAATATTTTTTCTACTGGATGTGCTGTCCATTTCTATCTATATACCTTGGGTAAGCAGTGACAACCCTGGACATAGCACCCGTTATATTGTTATGTTTTGGTGCTGCCACATTTTTCTATTTTGTATTTTTTATATATATATATATATAAAAATAAATAAATTTCAAGGTTTACACATTTCACACCGCAATAAAATAAAAATGGCCCGTCCATCCCAAAGAGTATACTCAGCATACGACAGGCTTGCCACCGATACGGAGTCCGCCATTGAGGGAGAAGAGGATGCCACTTTCCTCTAATCCTCTACCCCCTCATCATCATTATCATCCGCTGATGAGGGACCCTCTAGAAAGTGCCCCAGAAGCAGCCCCCCAGAGTGAGCCCATATGGACCCCACCCGCTGACGATTATCAGCCCCAAATTCCGAATTTTGAGGGTAGCTCCGGAATACAGATAGACTGTGCAGGCTTCACTGAACTAGATTTTTTCTAAATAATCTTCTCTGAAGCATTTGCAAATTTAATGGTGGCCCAAACCAATTTATACGCCCAACAATTCATTGATTAGAACCCTACATCGGCATATGCTAAACCACTAGGTTGGACCACAGTGCAGCAGAGATGATGAAGTTTTGGGGACTCGTGCTGCATATGGGCGTTGTAAAGAAGCCAAACATTAGACAATATTGGAGTTCGGACATTTTCTACCCCTCTCCAATTTACAGTAAGACAATGACCCGGAAGCGATTTGAGTCTATTAGGAAATTCCTACACTACAATGACAATGCACAGTGCCCACCCCAAAACGACCCAACATTTGACTGTCTAATCAAGGTTAGGCCCGTCCTTGACCACTTTAAACACCAAGTATGCAGAGGTGTACAACCCAGATAAAAATGTCTGTGTAGATGAGTCCCTATTACTTTTCAAAGGGAGGATTAGATTCCGCCAGTACGTGCCTAGCAAACGGGCAAGGTATGGCATAAAGATATACAAACTTTGTGAGAGTAGCTCCGGGTACACCCACAAGTTCCGCATTTACGAAGGGAAAGATTCCCGGATAGAACCCTCAGAATGCCCCCCATCCTAGGATTTAGTGGGAAGATCGTGTAGGACTTAGTGCACCCACTGCTGGATAAGGGTTACCACCTCTACGTGGTTAACTATCATACCAGCATACACCTATTTATGTCCCTAACTGCCAGAGGTACTGTGGCTTGCGACACAGTGCGCAAAAATCTGAGACGCCTCCCTAGATCTCTGGTAGGGCAACCATTAAGAATGTGTAAAAGTAGGGCTTTCCTCCATGAGAACATGCTGGTGGTTAAGTACAAGGACAAGAGGGGCGTCCTTGTACTGACCACCATTCACACCAACACCAGCTCCACTGCTCCTGTACGAGGTACCACAACCACTACCCCCAAACCAGTTTGCATCCTGGACTACAACAGGCATATGGGAGGGGTGGATCTTTCAGATAAACTTCTGAAGCCCTACAGTGCCACACGAAAAACTAAAGTGTGGTACAAAAAGCTGGCCGTACAAATTGTACAGATGGCAATGTGCAATGCGTACGTGCCATTTCAATCTGCAGGCCACACAGGAACTTTCCTTCAGTCCCAAGAGGTGCTTATCAAGGCCCTAATATTTTAGTACTTCAGGAAGTCATGGTACATGTGTTGTACCAGGGCAGCATTTTCCAGGGCAAGTCCCCCAGACAGCAAGGAAGGGAAGGACCCAAAAAAGATGCAGAGTGTGTTCCAAAAGAAGAATAATGAAAGACACCATTTACCACTGCGAAACCTGCCCTGAAAAACCTGGTCTGTGCATGCAGGAGTGTTTTAAAATCTACCACTCATCCATAGAGTAGTAAATTAATTTCATCCATGATGTACCCTGTAGTTTTACCAACTGATATCTCTGATTTAGTCTGCATAGCTTACAGATCCACTTTTCACCAGCCACTACATATTCATTTCTGAGAAACACCTGTTAGGTCAAAAAAGTGCCCTTTCCCCCCTTAAAATGTTCGTACGGGGGTGCTCTTTCCAAAGTGGGGTCACTTGGGGTTTCTAATTTCTGGGGACATCAGGCATCTTTTAAATGCGACATTGCACCTAAAATCCATGTCTGCCAATTCAGGCCTGCCAGCAAAATCTATATTTTACTGTTTGACTCTAGAGCCCTGCTGTGTGCCCATACATCATTTTTTGAGCACATATTGGATGTTACCGTATTCGGGGGGAAATGGAGAACAAAATGTGGGGTGTATTATGTCCTGTTACCCTTTGGGAAAGTGAAAAATGTGGTTGTAAAGAAACTTTTTTGTGAAATTGTGCAATTTTTCATTTTCACTGCCAAGTGTTTCCTAATTCTAGGAAACACATTTGAGGTCAAAGTGCTCACTACACACCTTGAAAGATTCCTTGAGGGGTGTAGTTTCCAAAATGGGGTCACTTTTTGGGGGTTTTCCACCTCAGGGTCTCTTCATATGTGACATAGCTCCCAATTACCGTTCCAGCTAAATCCGCTCTCCAAAAGCCATATGGTGCTCCTTCCACTCTGAAGCCTGCTGTGAGCCCACACATCAGTTTTTGAGCACATATGGGGGGTTTCTGTAAACTCCACATTCAGGGCAATACATTTTGAGCTTTGTTTGGCTGTTAACCCTTGTTGTGTTGCAGAAAAAATAGATTAAAATAAAAAATTTGCTAAAAAAAGTGATTTTGAAATTTCATTCCTATTTTCCTTTAATTCTCGTGGGGCAACTAAAGGGTTAACAAAGTTTGTAAAATCAGTTTTGAATAGCTTGAGGGTTGTAGTTTCTAAAATGTGGTGATTTATGGGTGTTTTCTAATATGTAAGCCCCACAAAGTGACTTCATAACTGAACTGGTCCTTAAAAAAAAAAAAAGTCATTTTCAAAATATAATAACCAACGCCAGCTTCTGCTCGGACCTCCGGGGCACGGATGGTGCAGGACTGCACTCCCACAGCGATAAATGTAAGCGATTTCCAGCCAGCGGTATTGGTAAAATCTATTAAATTTAATTTTTTCTCAAATAGTTACAAAAGGTAAATACAAAAACGGGCCTCACATACTGACGCATTTCGGGTACACGCTTGTAGCACCCTTAGTCATAGAGTCAAATTTACCACTGTCATGAAGTACAATATGTGACGAGAAAATCTCAGAATGGCCTGTATAAGTAAAAGCGTTTTAAAGTTACCACCACATAAAGTGACACGTCAGATTTGCTAAAAATGGCCTGGTTAAAGCGGGATAAAGCATATTTTTCCTGTTTTTGCTGCTGTTGTGGCCTTGTTTTGCATTTCGGATTTAATTTTGTTTGTATAGTTTTTCAGTACATTACATTTCATTTTTAAAGGGAACCTGTCACAGGGATTGTGGGTATAGAGCTGAGGACATGGGTTGCTAGATGGCTGCTAGCAGATCCGCAATACCCAGTCCCCATAGCTCTGTGTGCTTTCATTGTGTAAAAAAAACGATTCCATACATATGCAAATTAACCTGAGAGGAGTCCAGTACGTGAGAGGAGTCAGGGACAGGACTCATCTCAGGTTAATTTGCATATGTAAGAAATAGGTTTTTTTTACACAATAAAAGCACACAGAGCTATGGGGACTGGGTATTGCAGATGTGATTGCGGCCATCTATCAACCGATGTTCTCAGCTCTATACACAAAACCCCGGTGACAGGTTCCCTTTAATTTACATAATTTTTATTCTTCTTCATGATCAAAATGTGTAAAAAAAACTCAGTTTAGCAGTTCTCTGAAGACCCTCAATGAGGTTTTAAACTTATTGTACAGGTTGAAATGATTAAGCTGATATTATAGTACCGTATATACTGTTTGTGTATAATCATTTATGTAATAAAAACGTACTAGGGTGGGTTCACATCACGCTTTATGCCTCTGACGTATACGTTAAAAAAAAAAAAAAAAAAAGATACAAACACGGTAAAAAAAACATACACTTTTTTTTTTTTTTTTTACAATCGAACACTATGGTGAATGGATGCCACTGTATGGCATCAGTCTGTGGCATCCGTTTTACGTATAAGTGTTTTTTTGTATATGTTAAAAGGATGGGAAAAAATTGTGATGTGAAAAAATAGCATGTTTATTTGTATGGTTTTTCCAGCTTAAATTCTAAACCCAGAAACACATATTTAGTGAATATTAACCACCTACAATCCCCCTGCATATATTACTTTACCTGGACTCATCTGACTCCTCAGCATCCCTCTGTTGTGGTTATTTTTACGTTTCAATAGATTTTTTATTTTTTTACTATAATACAATACACTGTAACACATATATTTCAATACACCACTGTCTGAGAATGCAAAGTTCCAAGGCAGCTGTTAGGCCTAATTCAGGTACCATGGCGTATAGGAGGGAACATATGCACATTCAGGAATATTTTCATCAGGCTGTTTTGCATGACTTACAGATAGTATAAAAGAAAGTTACAAACTAAAAAACTGCAAAAACAGCAGATGAGAGCATGCATGTGGTATAACAACTAACAAAAAATGAAACAATAATGCTGGTCACACAAGGACTCCACTTCTAGATCCTCTGTAAACTTGCCTTGTGGCCAGCTAGACCAGTTTAAAGAGGTGCTAGAATGAGGGGATTGGAAGGGGTTGGCAAACTGCCCCATCCCCCCCTTCACCACACACACTTTACTGGACCTATAAATGGGAAGATTACTTACCTGCTTCCTGCTCCTTCTCCACCAGGCCTGTCATGCTCCTGTCATTCTGGTTTGACATCGACAGAGCCAACCACTGGCCGTGGCACACAACAGATCACCTTGAATCACGTGACCATTTGTCATGACGCAAGGGGAGTGGGTCATCAGCTGTGCCGATGTCAAACCGGATGTTTACAGCGATGGAGGCCAGCGGAGCATCTCAGGCCTGGAGGAGAAGGAGCATGCGCCGGGAAGCAGGCAAGTCATCTTCCTTTTATAGGTATGGTAAAATAGGTGGGGGGTGGGGGGATTGCCAAAACCCCTCACATTCTTGCACAACCCCTTTAAAGGAATTATATAATGTAACACAAAGCCCCTCTGTAGATGCCGCTTCAGCCCCTTTTCCTTTTGCCTTAGGCCTCATTCACACGACCGTATGCGTTTTACGGTCGGCAAATTGCGGATCCGCAAAAAAATGGTATGGCATCCGTTATTTTTGCGGATCCATTGTAATAATGCCTATTGTCCGCAAACTAGAAAAAAATAAGACATGCACTATTTTTTTTGCGGGGCTACGGAATGGACATACTGATGCGGACAGCACACGGTGTGCGGTCCGCATTTTTTGCGGACCCATTGAAATGAATGGGTCCGCATCCTATCCGCAAAAAAAACGGATTGGACAAGGAAACAAAATACGGTCGTGTGCATGAGGCCTTAGGAACAGGCATTGTGGCCCCCAGTTTGTTTCACACGGCCCATGATAAAGCAGGCCAACCCTCTGTATCAGCTCCCACACACTTGCTGCCTCTATGATTTCACTACATAGATATTTAGGAAATGGCACACACAGATAATACACCCAATTCTAATGCTTACAATAAGGCTATAATAAGGAATGTATGTAACTTTTAAGAATGGGGATTTTTGTTTCCTTGATTGAATTTGGCTCAGTCATTTACAATCAAGTCACTGCAAAAGCTTTTCAAACCGCTTCCATTATTCCTAGTCTGAAAAGAGCAATCGGCTCTCGACAATCCGTAGTCATTTCTACACTGGAACAATATTTATATATGAACATGGCCAAACTACTATAATTATGGTTTATTTCTATGTACCGTACGTAAAAGCTGCTCATATGGAACCAAAATTGCTTCAAAAGTTATCTTTATCTATACCAGGGCCCTTGTGGTTGTTTCCATTCCCTCTGACGAAGCTGGGCAGTTAACTGGCGCGGCGTAGGGACAAGAAGGGACATGTAAGGAGTCAGGAGTGACACGGGAGGGTCGCCCTTTTGAGGGTATTTGAGTAATTTAAGTAGGGACTTGTAGGGGAAGAGACCCAGCATGTGGATCCCCTCCTATCCCTACCTATATCCTAATCAAGGGTCAATTACCTCTGATAATACTCCTATGGTATGGTTCAGCAATTTTGAGGTTGCACCACTGTGTGCAATTGTTTGTTTATTGTCTTCAATAGGCTATTATTTTAATTGGATATTAAAAGTTAAGTATTAATTATATTTCCAATATGTTGAAAGGGAACACCTTTGTTCACCCATATAGTGGAAAAAAATATAACATCAGGGAGGTACTACACATGCCGTTCCAAGTTTATCTACAGGATCGTCTGTCCCTGTAGTTTAATCTATGTGGGGGAGACGACCATGGAGATCAGAGAGCGTATCAATGAACACAAAAGTACGATAAGGAAAAAAATGCTAGACAAGCCAGTGGCCAAACATTTCGCTGACAGTGGACACTCTGTCAGCCAATTGAGATTCCGTGTCATCGATTCAGTGCAAATTCCAAAAAGAGGAGGTGACAGGGAACGTATGCTAAAGAAAAAAGAGCTAAAATGGATTTTTACTTTACAAGCTCTACAACCTCATGGATTGAATATTGAGTTTAATGCAAATAATGTAGACAGAGTACCTTTTAAAATATTGAGGTCCAATTCAGTATATTATGTTTTTACTGGGTATTTTATGGTGTATATATATATATATATATATATATATATATATATACATATACATAATTGTTTTACACTTCCTTATTCACAGAATAGAAATATTTATTAGCACATTACTTATATGATCATCTGCTCCTTTTTGTATTAGTTGATTCTGTGTCATAGATGTATGTTCTTGGCATCTGATTGATGACAATACCTGTTGATAATGGCAGTGTGAAGCATTCTTGTCTATACATGGATCCAGTTGGCGACTATATGGGCCTTTTGTCTAAACAATCTGCTTAATATATATATATACCAGACATAGTTTTTTTTTTTTTTAAACTCGTTTTATTGAAGTTTAACAACAAACATGGTTCATCACATTCTGGAGCAGTGGCAACCCACGCAGGAGAGCCACTAGCTCCACAGCATACAATCAAAGTGCACAGTGCGTTGGGTAAGTATCCACAGTATTCCACAACCTGACATCAAGAGGCACCATAGACCTGCGTTCTAGTATTCAGACACCCAGCGCAGTGGGATCCTCTGACACGGAGTGTAAATGCATAGATTGCAAGGAATGAGTAGAAAAGCACCACTCCCCCCACACTCTCTGAAATTCCTTTGGGCACTTTCTATGAATGTATACCACTTTCTCCATCGTCATCGCATGGTTCATCAAGGTCTTCCATTGGCCCACCATAGGGGATCTTTCCGCCATCCACCTCAGCGCTACCGCCTTCCTGGCCAGGAAGAGAGCTTCCCCCAAAAATACTCTCTGATAATGTGTCCACTGTTCCTCCTCCAATATTCCCAGGATACATATTTTAGGACAGACCCCTATCGAGACAGGCACCATTGTGGAGAGGATTTCTACAACTTTGTCCCAAAAAACCTGTAAATACCTACATCCCCACATCAAATGAGAGAAATCAGAACTCTCCTCTTGACATCTATGGCACCTGCTGCTGGGCGATCTCCCCATCTTATACAGCCGAAGAGGGGACAAATCGCTCCTATGCAATATGAACAATTGTGTCAGCCTATTATTTACCGATGGGGAAACCTTAGTGGGTACCAGCAAAGCCTCCTCCCAATCTTCAGCATCAAGAGTTGGAATGTTAACCTTCCATTTTGCTTCTACCTCCAATGGTTGGAGAATCATGCGATCACCCAGCAAATATGTATACAGTATAGAAATAATGCCCTTAGGTCCCTGTGATCTTAACACCCCTATCAAAGGATACTTAGAAATACTGCGACTCGTCCCTCTAAACTGAGCATTCAGGGCGTGCCTTAATTGAAGGTACCTATAAAATAAAGAATGGGGAATCTCAAACCTCTCTTGTAGTTGCTGTAGAGTCCGCAATACACCCCCATCATACAGCTCAGCCAATGTCAGCACCCCGCACCCTTTCTATGTCACCGAGCCCTCCAAATTTATCAAGTGTGGGAACATGGGATTGTCCCAGAGTGGAACTACATCTGGTAAATCTACATACGAGTTGAATTTGGCTGCTTTCCAAACTTGGTTAGCCAGTCTATGAGCAGGAAGTAACCTCCTGGAGACTCCAGCACAGGCCAGAGAGTAGATAAACTAAGATGTTCCCTCAACCAGTACTCCGGCCCTGGTAAATCACCCTGTTTAACCCATTCCGCTACATACTTCAGCTGGCCGGCCAAATAATATAGAAAAAAATTCGGGTAAAGCCACTCCCCCCCTTGTCTTAGATCTCTGTAGCACTTTCTGTGAAAGCTTCCTCCTAGCCTTGCCCCAAACAAAAGCCGTAACCAGGTGTCACGGCTGTATGTGAGCAACTAGAGCATACACAGAAAATAGAGCCACTGACCGGACCCAAACTAGGGAGGATAAAGAGTGACCCCTGTCAGACCCTCAAAGCTCTCCCTATGCTGCTAAGCACATACCCGGATCCTAATAGTGGAACGAGGCATGCCCGCGTACCTAAGACTGATGACCACTGTAACCCCTACAATAGTGGAAGGGGCACGGCCACCGGTGCCCTGCTCAGTATATGGATGGAACCGTGGTCGCCTCGGATCCGGTCAGAAAACAAACAGATACAATACAATGTCTGCACACTTAGCTGAAGGAGCTGCAGCAGCAGAGAAGACGGATCCAAAGACAGGTGGCAATATCCGGAGTACTTGCTGCAGCAGAACACAGGTCCAGTGAAATGATAGCTTACAAGTGAAGATACTCAAGCAAGAGCTACAACTCAAATGAGAAATATAATCCACACTCTACAAAGGAGGAGGGGTGATTTAAAGGCAGAGAAATCAAACATAGGAGGAACAGCTGGGAGGAAGGAAACAGAAAGTAATGACCTCATCCCAGGGGCGGAGAAACAGAGCAGTGAGAACTCCTCCAAGCTCTGGTAGTGACATCATCACAGGGGTGGAGAAACAGAGCTGTGAGAACGTCTCAAAGCTCTGGTAGTGACACCAGGGAGTGCAGCCTATCAAAAAAGGCCTTGGGTACCGGGGCGCATGCGTGCGACAGGAGATACAGACCTTTGGGGAGCAAAATCATTTTAACTAAATTCAGTCTCCCCATCACAGAGATCGGCAGTGCCTTCCATGTCTTAAATTTATCAATAAATAGGGACTCTATCGGTTCTATATTTCTCGCCACAGACACGCAAGGGTCCCCTGTGATCACAATGCCAAGATATTTAAACTGGTCCACTACTGGTAAATTATGTATACACTCTGGCCAGCCGTGATCCCAAAGAGGCATGATAGCTGATTTCGTCCAGTTTATGAGCAAGCCCGAGTATGTGCCAAACTTCTCTATTACCTCAATTGCACTGGGAAGGGTCCGCTCAGGCTCATCCATAAACAGGAGGAGATCATCCGCGTACAGGCCTATCTTCTCCTCTCAATCTCCTTTAGAGATTCCTTTGAAAGACCCATCCTGCCTGACACGTAAGGCTAAATGCTCGATCACCACCGCAAACAAGAGGGGTGCCTCTATGCAAAGTAAATGAATCCGACTGGGTTCCATTCACTAGTATATTTGCCTTAGGTCTCTGGTACAAGATCTCAACCCACCGTATGAACCCTGGTCCAAACCCAAATTCCTTCAGGATCCGCAACAGGAAAGGCCACTCCACAGAGTCAAAGGCCTTGGCCGTGTCAAGTGACGCCAGAGCCCATTCACGACCCTCCGCTACTCCTATCTGAGCAATGACCTGGGCCCTCCTGATATTGTCAGAGGTGGTTCTCCCCGGCATGAATCCTGCCTGATCCTGATGTACTATAGACGTGATCACTTTGTTTAAACGGGAGGCTAGTAACCTAGTCAGAATTTTGTAGTCTAAATTTAGCAATGAGATCGGCCTGTAAGAACCACACACAGTTGGATCTTTATCCGGCTTTAATATGACAACAATAGTAGCATCATACAAGGTCTCAGGTAGCTGATGGCGCTGGAATGATGCTGAGTACAGTTTAAGGAGTTGGGGGCTGAGAATCTCACTGTACCTTGAGTAAACTTCTATCGGAATCCCGTCCGGGCCCGATGCATTCCCAGCTGGTATATCATGGATGGCTAACTGGATTTCTTCCAGGGTTATGTCCTTATCTAGGAGGGCTATATCCGCCGCATTTAGCCTAGGGTGTTCCACCTCTGAGATATAGTCATTCAGTTCCCTCTCTGTGTAATGAGCTGCTGAACTGTACAGTGATTGGTAGAACCGCTTGAATCCATCAAGTATTCCCTCACCGGATTCCACCAATTGTCCCTCCGGGTTCAAAATTCGTAGTACCGGGGGGGACGATTGATTGGTTCTAGCAATTTGAGCCAAAAGCTTACCCGCTCTATCTCCCGATTCAAATGACTGCTGCTTCATGAAGAACATTTTACGTTCACTTTTCTCCTTGAGATACAGCATATATGACCTACCCCTAGTCATCCACTCTATCCTATTCCCTTCTGTGGGGTCAGAGCAAAAAGAGGCCTCAGCCTCCCTACATTTAGTGTGCAAGTCCAATTCCTGGCGAGACGCGTCCCTTTTTACATAAGATATTGGGGACTTTAAACATCCCCTCAGGTAGGCCTTCAGGGTGTCCCACAATAATAAACCCTCCGTCTCATCTCCCTGCACATCTAAAAAAACTCTCAACTGATCAGGAATCCTATCATTTTGTGTCAATAGGGAAAGCCAAAAGGGATGGATTCTCATTTTCCCCCCTCTAGATGCAACCCCGGGAATATCAAAACGTGCCACAACCGCAGCATGATCTGAGGGGCCCTGCGGCTCATAGGTAATTGCTACCAAATCCGTATAAATAGCAGCGTTGCCCAGGACGTAGTCGATTCTCGAAAGTGACCCCCTAGCGGGAGTGAAACAGGAGTATTCCCTCAACTGCGGGTTCCTAAGTCTCCACAAATCCACCCATCCCATTTCTGCAGCAATTCTAAACAGTGTAGTTGTCGAATGGACCCCAGACCCCCTCCCATCAGACGGTCGATATCTGTCCAGCTCCTCCTGCATGACCATATTAAAGTCTCCCATACAGATCAGCCGGGCCGAGGGATATTGCGCCGCGAACCCCAGAATAACATGAAGAAGTGAAAGACTAGCCGGGGGGGGGGGGGAAGTTATATAGGTTGATTATAACATAAGGGATGTGGTTAATAAAGCCATACACTAGTAAGTATTGTCCCTCTGGATCAGCAACAGACTGCTGCGGTTCCCACAGGAGTCCTTTGCGCACTAATATGGCCGTACCTCTAGAATTTGATGTACCATATGACTGAAGTGACCACTGCACCCTGTTTAACAATTCTGTGCCCAGTGTCAGCCGTCAGATGAGTCTCTTGAAGTCCCAGAACGTGAGGGCAATAGCGTCGCACATCCGAAAATACTGCTATCCTTTTGTTCGGATCCCCTAAGCCTCTCACGTTCCAGGACATCACCGCTAGAGATCCCATAGCTCAAGCATAGGGTTATCCCTCCAGTAGTGCAGGATACTATCTGGCAAGTAAGAAGAAACCTCACTCAGTATAATAATTCGCCTCCCAACCACACTCCCATTGAGAAATTGATGCGACCATGCCTTCAGTAACTTAAAGGGACTCTGTCACCACTTTCTAACCCCCCCTTTTAAAAGTATTGTTCTCTCCATGGCGCCCTTGTGATTACAAAGGTGTTGTTATAACATAAATTCGCCGTCTCGTTTTGATAAAAATACCTTTTATCTAACCTGTCAATCTTGTGGATAAGGTGCCCAGGGCGTTTCTGAAGGTCTGAAGCTGCCGCCCGCCGCCGCCGCCGTTGGTGCCCAGCTCCTCCCCTGATCCTTTCAGCGCCGCCTGAATGTAAAGAAATCCGCCTCCAGCTCTCGATCAGTGCCCCCTCCTCCTTTTCAAAGATCCCGCGCGTGCGCACAGGCCTGTGCCTGATGCGCCCGTGCGGACATTTAGAATCAGCCTCATTGAGCGAAGTGCGCATGCGCGCACTTCGCTCAACCTCCTCATAAGACGAGCACTGCAGCCAGCCACTCAGAGCCTGCCAAGCGCTGTATGGAGCCGCAGGCTCTGAGTGGCTGGCTGCAGTGCTCGTCTTATGAGGAGGTTGAGCGAAGTGTGCACATGCGCACTTCGCTCAATGAGGCTGATTCTAAGTGTCCGCACGGGCGCATCAGGCACAGGCCTGTGCGCACGCGCGGGATCTTTGAAAAGGAGGAGGGGGCACTGAGCGAGAGCCGGAGGCGGATTTCTTTACATTCAGGCGGCGCTGAAAGGATCAGGGGAGGAGCTGGGCACCAACGGCGGCGGCGGCGGGCGGCAGCTTCAGACCTTCAGAAACGCCCTGGGCACCTTATCCACAAGATTGACAGGTTAGATAAAAGGTATTTTTATCAAAACGAGAGGGCGAATTGATGTTATAACAACACCTTTGTAATCACAAGGGCGCCATGGAGAGAACAATACTTTTAAAAGGGGGGGTTAGAAAGTGGTGACAGAGTCCCTTTAATAAACATATAACATAACAGGTGAACACCTAACACCTCTAAACAGACATCCAATGTATGCATCATAGTGTTAGTAACGTGGCAATATATATTCGGGGACCAGTGCAGGAAGAAGATGTTGTGCCCGCACAGGTAGCCGATCATTCCCCGTTCAATGTAAAATAATGTAGCTGCAGGTGCAACTAAGCCTCAATAGGTGCATATATGTATATCCAGACCACCCATGAATCTATATCAACAACAGAACTAGATCAATGGTCACAATGATCTGGTATCCAAGAATACATCACATTACATTCAAGTAAGGCAGAAGATTGCACCGTAAAACAAGGATAATTAACTCAGTGACAAGGCGCCCATATCATGCCTTTCTAAGGGCCCAACAATACTTGCAACTCAGTCCCGATGTCTCAGGTCAGCGCGGCCTTGGACGTCTAGCAACCCAGTCCTCAGCTTCCTTCGGATCAGTGAAAAATATAGGCCGATCACCATCCACTACACGGAGTCGCGCCGGATACGCCATCGAATACTGCAAATTCAATTCCCTGAGGCGCCTTTTAACCAAGACGAAGGTGGCCCTTTTCTTTTGTAGATCCGCAGAAAAGTCCAGGAAAAGCGACACATTGGCATTATCGTGCGTCAATGCACCCTTGCTCCTCGCTTGGCTGAGAATTAAATCCCGATCCTTCCAATTTAATAGACGGGCGAGCAGGGGCCTCGGTGGTGCGCCCGGAGGCGGTGGTCTGGCCGGGACTCTGTGCGCTCTTTCCACTGCATAGGCCGTAGAGAACGCGGTATCAGGAAACTGGGCCTTGAACCACAACTCTAGGAAGCTGGCAGGATCTCTCCCCTCCGCCCTCTCTGGCATCCCCAGAATCCTCACATTGTTGCGTCGGGCCCGATTCTCCAGATCGTCGCACTTCTGTCGCCATAGTCCGACAGCTCTCTCCACCTCCGTCAGTCTCGAGTCCAGCGGCCTGGTGTAGTCCTCCAGCTCCGACACCCGGTCCTCTGTTTGCTTGACTCTCTCCCTCAACTGTTGCACGTCCTGTCTCAGCAGACCCAGGTCGACACGCACCTCCTCTATCTTGCACGTAAGGGAGGATTGGCAGGAGGATATCGCTGTGAGGAGCTGCACAGAAACCGCTTTCAGCATGATCTCAGGTTCCCCAGCATTTTCGGTCTCCGTCTGCTGTGCGGCCTGCCCACGCGTCACCGCCGCACGTGGAGTAGAGGGAGCCGCGGCGCCATGTTGGTTTTCCTGGTTGGTTTTCCTGGTTTTCCTGGCGGACTGTGCCTTGCTGGGACCCATATCGTGGTGCCTGGGCTTCCTCCTTCTCCTCTGCACTTGCCACTCTGTGTTTGAGGAATGCAGCTTGGCAGGATTAGTCAGGATAAGTTTCAGGGACCGGAGCCGCTCTCAAGTGCGTGCGGTCATGCCGGCAGTTAACCACGCCCCCCAGACATAGTTTTATGTGGGATATATGATGGCGCTTTTTTTAGGTGCATTTATTATAATACACTGCTCAAAAAAAATAAAGGGAACACTTAAACAACACAATGTAACTCCAAGTCAATCACACTTCTGTGAAATCAAACTGTCCACTTAGGAAGCAACACTGAGTGACAATCAATTTCACATGCTGTTGTGCAAATGGAATAGACAACAGGTGGAAATTATAGGCAATTAGCAAGACACCCCCAATAAAGGAGTGGTTCTGCAGGTGGTAACCACAGACCACTTCTCAGTTCCTATGCTTCCTGGCTGATGTTTTGGTCACTTTTGAATGCTGGCGGTGCTTTCACTCTAGTGGTAGCATGAGACGGAGTCTACAACCCACACAAGTGGCTCAGGTAGTGCAGCTTATCCAGGATGGCACATCAATGCGAGCTGTGGCAAGAAGGTTTGCTGTGTCTGTCAGCGTAGTGTCCAGAGCATGGAGGCGCTACCAGGAGACAGGCCAGTACATCAGGAGACGTGGAGGAGGCCATAGGAGGGCAACAATCCAGCAGCAGGACCGCTACCTCCGCCTTTGTGCAAGGAGGAACAGGAGGAGCACTGCCAGAGCCCTGCAAAATGACCTCCAGCAGCCCACAAATGTGCATGTGTCTGCTCAAACGGTCAGAAACAGACTCCATGAGGGTGATATGAGGGCCCGACGTCCACAGGTGGGGGTTGTGCTTACAGCCCAACACCGTGCAGGACGTTTGGCATTTGCCAGAGAACACCAAGATTGGCAAATTCGCCACTGGCGCCCTGTGCTCTTCACAGATGAAAGCAGGTTCACACTGAGCACGTGACAGATGTGACAGAGTCTGGAGACGCCGTGGAGAACGTTCTGCTGCCTGCAACATCCTCCAGCATGACCGGTTTGGCATTGGGTCAGTAATGGTGTGGGGTGGCATTTCTTTGGAGGGCCGCACAGCCCTCCATGTGCTCGCCAGAGGTAGCCGGACTGCCATTAGGTACCGAGATGAGATCCTCAGACCCCTTGTGAGACCATATGCTGGTGCGGTTGGCCCTGGGTTCCTCCTAATGCAAGACAATGCTAGACCTCATGTGGCTGGAGTGTGTCAGCAGTTCCTGCAAGACGAAGGCATTCCCGCCCGTTCCCCAGACCTGAATCCAATTGAGCACATCTGGAACATCATGTCTCGCTCTATCCACCAACGTCACGTTGCACCACAGACTGTCCAGGAGTTGGCAGATGCTTTAGTCCAGGTCTGGGAGGAGATCCCTTAGGAGACCATCCGCCACCTCATCAGGAGCATGCACAGGCGTTGTAGGGAGGTCATACAGGCACGTGGAGGCCACACACACTACTGAGCCTCATTTTGACTTGTTTTAAGGACATTACATCAAAGTTGGATCAGCCTGTAGTGTGTTTTTCCACTTAAATTTTGACTGTGACTCCAAATCCAGACCTCCATGGGTTAAAAAATTTGATTTCCATAATTTTTTTTGTGTGATTTTGTTGTCAGCACATTCAACTATGTAAAGAACAAAGTATTTCAGAAGAATATTTAATTAATTCAGATCTAGGATGTGTTATTTTTGTGTTCCCTTTATTTTTTGAGCAGTGTATATTAGCATTGATTATGTATTGGATCTATTGTTGCACCCTGTTCGGATCTCTAGGACCTTTGCGTGTCACGTGATAGTCACATGATCAATGACGCGCCTGACATGTGACCATGAATAGCGTTGTCTATTGGTTCACATGCTGCGCTTGCTTGGGGAGGAGATCGGCCTCTTGGCTGACAGTGGCGACGGCGTCCCGCCCACTCACAGACGGGATGACATCACGGACATGCGCGGTAGGACCATAGAGACGCCGAGAGGTATGGCCAGTGTGGAGGTGCAGCTGGAGGCTGCCTAATGAATAACAGGTACTTTTGACCTTTGAAGCAACATTTCTATTGGCAGCAACGATGGTTTTAATTAGCGCACAGGTGATATTAAGTAGTATGTCTTCCTTATTGGTTATATTTTGTCACATGGGGGGCTCATTATAGTATTTATATGTTCAATGAATTTTGTACCAGTATACTTGAGAAAGGCTACTGTGTAGCCGAAACGTCGTGTATTTGTGTGTGCACTCTTGGTCCCCAAATAAAAAGTCACACTGGATATGCTGCTGTGAAACTCTCTCTTATCTACTTGTACTTATGGGATGGCGTTGGATTGGCGGTTCCACCACGGCTGATGCATTCCGGACAGGTCAAAAGATCCATTTTGTGCTGCTCTACAATTATTTTTTACTACTTTAAAGGGAACCTGTCACCGGGATTTTGGGTATAGAGCTGAGGACATGGGTTGCTAGATGGCCGCTAGCACATCCGCATACCCAGTCCCCATAGCTCTGTGTGCTTTTATTGTGTAAAAATCTCACATCTCAGGTTCATTTGCATATGTATCAAATCGTTTTTTTTACACAATAAAAAGCACACAGAGCTATGGGGACTGGGTATTGCGGATGTGCTAGCGGCCATCTAGCCACCCATGTCCTCAGCTCTATGCACAAAATCCGGGTGACAGGTTCCCTTTAATAAATTAAGCTTAGCCCTATATGGAACAGATTACCAGCATGTAGCAACATGCTATTTTAATTGCATCTCTTAGCCACTAAATGCTACTAATTATTCTTTCTAGTTGGGTAGATTTACAGTTTGTTTTTGTGCTGCCTTTTAAAAACACTTCAAAAATGCACTGAAAAAAAAACACAAATATAAAAATAAAAATAAATACTAAAATATGCGTTTTTGGGAAAGCTGCGGTTTTGCGATAATTGTGTGGTAACTGCTCATGCAGTTTTACAGGTGAATCACATTAATTTATAGTGTACCTAAACGTTTAACTAAACTTTATTAAATCCTATTCTAAATGTGCTAAAACTAATTTTTGTAATGCACTTTATATTTTTTTTTACTTTTCCATGCTAAATAGGCACTTGAACTTCAGGTGCCTGTCACGCTTTAGAATTCGTACTCTCATACAGTGCTGTGTACTGGAGTATGGATTCCCTGTGGCTGCTCTGAGCACTACAGTATATCAGGCTTTAGCAGAGCAGACACAAACAGGAAAGAAACGTCTTATGCGAGTGCCTCTGCCCTGTGTTTGCTCCGCTCAGCTAATAGCCTGCATACCACATTAGTGCAGGCTATTAGCAGAGTGGAGCAAGCGCAGACCAGGAGCTCACATAAGACAGTACATGGCGCTGTATCGAAGTGTATATTTCATAAGGTAAGTGTATTACAATGATTTTAGTACATTTAAAATAGGATTAAATAAAGTTTAGTTAAAAGTTTAGGTACACTTTAATAAAGCACTCCCACAAAAAATGTTATTCTTTGACCGGTTAGAAAGGTACATGATGTAAACTGTAGTGAAAGTAATCTTCTCATCAGTGACTGTATTTGTGAGTTAAAACCTCCCTTCTGCTTGTTTCCAGATGCGGATCCGTCTGACAAATGCATTGAAATACCGGATCCCTCTCTCCGGTGTCATCCAGAAAAAAACGGATCCGGTATATATTTTTTTCACATTTTTAAAGGCCTGCACATGCGCAGACCGGAAAGCCGGATCCATCAATGCAGCAATTTCTTGAACACTTGGTACCGGAACCGGCATTATTACATTTCAATGGAAATTAATGCCGGATCTGGCACTCCACAAAGTGTTCAGGAATTTTGGCCGGAGAAAATACTGCAGCATACCGTAAAAGGGACGGAACGAAAGACATCCTGATGCATACTGAACTGATTGCTTTCCATTCAGAATGCATTAGGATAAAACTGATGCATTTTTTCCCTAGGACGGAACTCAATACCGGAAAACTTTAAACGCTAGTGTGAAAGTACCCTAACTGTTCTGTAATATTAGGGATATTTCCCAAATCACGTAAAAACCATTTACGTGAAACAATCCTACATAATAAAAGCACTATGTGAGTGTGCTGTGTCCGTGTGCCGATTTATACACTGGGCATGCACTGGTACCTATCAGCACACAGCACTCCACACGCCACCCGCACCAGCGCGCCGACCAATGAGCAAACAGCGCTACACACACCCCTTCCCGGGAGTGCTGGGGACCTCTGATTCTGGACCCCGGTTATCTGTCAGCACAGGGGGCACATGTTAGTTCCCGCAGTGGCCACATCCTCCTCGCTTCAATTTCGCCCTAACCCTGCTCACCAAAGTCAGGAAATGGCCGCACAGTAGCAAGTGAGGGAAGCTATCACAGGCAGGGAGCATTACATACGTATTACACTCCAACCCCCATCATTGTATACATATTACACAGGGATTTTATTATGTAGGGTTACACTGGTGAGTGCGAGCTGTTCTCTTCCACACGCGCTTTTATTCACCTGTATGATTGTGCGCCGTTTTAATCCCCTATATGTCTGGACGTCTTTGTGGCTAAAGCCCCGTCAAACATCATGTAAGGCAATAGAAATCCCACTGAGCTTTATATTCTGTTACCATGCCTGGCCTGCTGTGTTACTGAGGTGCAGCAGTGGTGCTCACAGCTTCTCCGAGCAGGTAGGTAAATTATAGGCATGGGTGCTGTGAATACCAAGTAGTGTCCTGACCCTCATGGTCAAATGACTGAAAATGGATGGAAATCCTGTGCCCTGGGTGCCGAATATGTAAATGTGATGCCAGGTCGTAGTGTCATCACGGCGCCAGGTAAGTTGGTGAAACCGAGGGGGTCGGGGCGCAGCTAAGGCGCCGGAGTGCAAAGCGTCATAACAACCAATGACGTGCACTCTGGGTGTCAGGAGGAGGGATGGCACAAGGGGGGTGGGGGGAGGAGCTTCAGGAGGAGGGATGGCACAAGGGGGGGGGCTTAAGGCGCTGGGCTGGGGCAGAGGAGCTGAAGGCGCTCGGCTGGGGAAGAGGAGCTGAAGGCGCAGGGCTGGGGAAGAGGAGCTGAAGGCGCAGGGCTGGGGAAGAGGAGCTGAAGGCGCTGGGCTGGGGAAGAGGAGCTGAAGACGCTGGGCTGGGGAAGAGGAGCTGAAGACGCTGGGCTGGGGGAGCTGATGGCACTGGGGGATAGCGGAGCTGATGCACTTGGGCTGATCACGCAGGGGGGAACGAATGGCGTTGGGGAATGATGGCAGGGGGTCTGATGAGTTTTTATAAAGGAAAGCAGTCTCAGCACCACCAGTCAGTGCCAGCCGTTTCAGCCATCAGTCAGTGCCACCAGCCACAGCCACCAGTCACAGTGCCAGCAGTCTCAGCCACCAGTCAGTGCCAGTGCCATTTAATACAAACTGTTCCTACTAATGTTTATGCACTAATGTTCTAGCGCCCATTATTGTAACCGGCTTAATGTCTAGTTGATAATATAATTCCCTTTCGTTTGCAGGCAGCATGTCCTGCTAATGATTAGGAAAGCTTGTTAATAGCAGATGGGGACAAAAACACCCTAACCAATTCTCGCATAGTAGACGCTGTTTATTCACTGCTGCCTTAATGAAAATGCTAAGAAATTAATTAAGACATTCAAATTGTAAATTATGTAATATGGGCAGTAATAGCGACGCTGAGACAAGGTGACCTAGCCAGCTATCCAATGAATTATTAATGATTCAGTCACAGTGCACACCTTCTGCTGTAATGTTGATCTTAATCAACATTACAAAATTGAGCTTGTGTATCAGAAAGAAATTGTATTTACAAGGCAAAATACCAGCTAAGAGTTACCATAAACTTCTCTAAAAGTTTACCCTAGTGTCTGCAACATCAAGGTCAGGTCTTAGAAGCTTCTATGAATATTAGTTCATCAATACATCATGTGGTCATGGCCCAGGAGCACTGACACGAGGTCATACAGCAATGACATTTACACTCACCTAAAGAATTATTAGGAACACCTGTTCTATTTCTCATTAATGCAATTATCTAGTCAACCAATCACATGGCAGTTGCTTCAATGCATTTAGGGGTGTGGTCCTGGTCAAGACAATCTCCTGAACTCCAAACTTAATGTCAGAATGGGAAAGAAAGGCGATTTAAGAAATTTTGAGCGTGGCATGGTTGTTGGTGCCAGACGGGCCGGTCTGAGTATTTCACAATCTGCTCAGTTACTGGGATTTTCACGCACAACCATTTCTAGGGTTTATAAAGAATGGTGTGAAAAGGGAAAAACATCCAGTATGCGGCAGTCCTGTGGGCAAAAATGCCTTGTGGATGCTAGAGGTCAGAGGAGAATGGGCCGACTGATTCAAGCTGATAGAAGAGCAACGTTGACTGAAATAACCACTCGTTACAACCGAGGTATGCAGCAAAGCATTTGTGAAGCCACAACACGCACAACCTTGAGGCGGATGGGCTACAACAGCAGAAGACCCCACCGGGTACCACTCATCTCCACTACAAATAGGAAAAAGAGGCTACAATTTGCACGAGCTCACCAAAATTGGAATGTTGAAGACTGGAAAAATGTTGCCTGGTCTGATGAGTCTCGATTTCTGTTGAGACATTCAAATGGTAGAGTCCGAATTTGGCGTAAACAGAATGAGAACATGTATCCATCCTCTGATGGCTACTTCCAGCAGAATAATGCACCATGTCACAAAGCTCGAATCATTTCAAATTGGTTTCTTGGACATGACAATGAGTTCACTGTACTAAAATGGCCCCCACAGTCACCAGATCTCAACCCAATAGAGCATCTTTGGGATGTGGTGGAACGGGAGCTTCGTGCCCTGGATGTGCATCCCTCAAATCTCCATCAACTGCAAGATGCTATCCTATCAATATGGGCCAACATTTCTAAAGAATGCTATCAGCACCTTGTTGAATCAATGCCACGTAGAATTAAGGCAGTTCTAAAGGCAAAAGGGGGTCCAACACCGTATTAGTATGGTGTTCCTAATAATTCTTTAGGTGAGTGTATATTAATTAACCTATCTCTTCTTAACTACCTCCGGAAGAAGGCTGCCCCGAAATGCACCTCGGGAGTCGATTCCATTCCGGAACTAGGAGACCTGGGTAATACTCCTTTATTATGCTTGATGTATATTTTCATCCACTCGCAGTATACTTTTCATACGGCCACTGTGTTGATGTAACCATATAGGTATAAATGTTGGTTAGGCTATCATATACTAATGTATATGCATATATGGGGTCATTTATCAAACTGGTGGAAATTAGAACTAGCTTAGTTGCCCACCTTTCATTTTTGACTGCCCCTTTGGAAAATGGTGGAATCCGATTGGTTGTTATGGGCCACTAAGCCACTTCTACTTTACACCAGTTTGATAAATGACCCTAATAATTTTTTACTATTATTGCTATATGTTTTAAACCCACATACAAGGTTGGCCATGGCACTGTAATCATTGGTATCCATATCTTTCTAAGGCTGGGTTCACATCATGTTTTTGCCACAAAAAACGTATACATTAAACGGATGCCTCATATGAATGCTGTGGCGAAACCAACCTCGCCACTGGGTTTCGGAGGGGCCTGGCTACCAGCCTCTTGCCTCAGGATTATGGCCCATACTAACTTTAAAGGAGCAGACAGACCGGCCGCACAGCTTAAATCTGTCTTTGCAATTGTATTTTGTTATGTGAGGGTACCCAGATAGCTAATTTTATTGTATTTGTGTATTCTGAGTGCCGTTCACCTAATGATATGCACTCAGACTTGAGCTATCTGGGAATATGTTAAATGTCTGTGTTTGCTGTGGGGGTATGACATTGTGTGTTTGGGTGGTGATTTCTGTTCTGTTGTCCCCACATGTGTATTGGCGATTTCCCTTTGTCTTGAGAGATAATTGGATTACTCCTCGGGTGTCTCCAGGGCAGAGAGGAGGAAACCATGATGCATTGTGGGGATGTATTGGGTCTGTGTATCCTGCAGTGCTGCATATCTGTCCTGTGTCACAGTCTTCATTCTGGTCCCCTAGGGGCATGTCCACCAGATGGGGACCTGCATAAATACGGGCGGGTAGCCCTCAATAAAGTGTTCCTGTTTTATCCTTCATCATGTTGAGGCTGATGTTTGGGTAACTGATCGATGCTGGGGATTGCTATAAGCTGGGAGATTTGCTATACTCCCCTGGCTATAACTACTAGCTCTTTTAAGAGCTGTTCCTGCTCTCTGGTTTTAGGAGAGGTTCACCCACTGGAGCCTGGAGCCTTGTCGTAGGTCCAGGGAGGGTAGGAGACGGTGAGACCTCAACCAAGCTTCGGCGGTTCATGGGGTCTGCAGTGCGTACGGTGTCAAGTGGAGTGCTTGGAGTCCTCGGAAAGCACTAGGAGCAACTATCAACGGAGGTACCCGGTCGGGGTGCTAGGAGATCCGTTATAGATGCCATACAGTAGCATCTGTTCACCTTAGAGTTCCATTGTATAAAAAAACGGATACATTAGCGTATGTGTTATTTTTATTACTAAACTCTGCAGGATAGAACTGCGTGATGTTCTGTGCTGTTGTATATCTGATGTGAACCCACCCCAATCTATTACTGATATGCTGGTCTCCTCCAGTGATGTCACCTCTAGTTTTGGATTCTCATTAGAGATGAGCGAAGCGAGCTTCGGATGCTACTTCGCTAAAAAAAAGTTGCTATATTTTTACTGTATGGAGATTCATCTCCGGACAGTATTAGGATGAATGGGCTCTGATGAGTCGAAGTAAGTTATTCACGAAGTGGCGCGAGACTTCGTTGAATAACTTCGGTAAATCGATTATTGCAGTGAAAAAACACTTCAAAACTTGGAACCAAACTCGGCTTAGGTTCAGAGTGGTACCCAAGAGGAAGCGTCAGCGAAACGCGCGTCAGGGTTTGGTGTTCCCCTCCAGGTCCTCGGTCTGTATTTGATTTTTCCTTGGAACAGAAGCCAAGTTCGGTTCCAAGGTTTTTCACTGTAATAATCAAATACCGAAGTTATTCAACAAAGTCTTGCGCGACTTTGTGAATAACTTACTTTGTTACGAATCTCCGTACAGTATTATTAACGATTTTTTTAGCAAAGAGACTTCGGATGTAGCATCCGAGGTCGCTTCGCTCATCTCCAATTCTCATAGCTTAAATTCTTTATATGTTTGATATTTAAAGGGGTTTCCGGGTGTTTTATAGTAATGAACTCCCAGCCCCCCAGTTGATCAGCAGTCTTAAGAGGCCACCGCGCTCCAGTGAGCGCTGTGGCCTCCTCGCAGCTCATCAAGAACTGCACCATTCAATGGATAGCAGCTATGCATTGTATCATAGCTCAGCCCCATTCACTTGAATGGGACTAAGCTGCTCCTAGGCCATGAGATGGATGAACATGACTTCACTGGCCTAGGAAGAGGTTATGGCGGTCCAGTTAGATGGGACATTGCCAAGAAGAGTCTGTCTTCAGCTTTCTACGGAGCGCTGAAGACTCATATGTGTAACAAGTCAGATAGGCAGGGTGATGAACAGCGATAGTTCGGGCACATGTACATAGTCAGTTAGAGCTTTGATTAGAAGACTCCTTACAACCTGTTTTCTAGGACAAAGAAACATCTTTCCCTGATACAACAATATACAAAAATGTTCAATATCCCTGTGCTTACAAAGTACTGATATGACAGGTATGCTTTAAGACAGAGATAGCTGTCAGCCATTGATGTCGCCTCCCCATGAACAATAAAATGAGGAGAAAAGATATAAATGTATAAATTACAAGTTTTACTGAATCTTTTCCCACAAAACTATACATCAGACTGCTCAGCTCCTCCTGCTCTATAGCATGCTTCCTGCAGATTGTGCTGCATTTCATGGGCAACAGGTCCTCCTTAAGGCATCCAAAAAAAGAAACGCATTCCATAGATACAAACTGGTTGAGTTCTAACCTCTGCATTTTAAATGTAAAAGACAAAACCATCATCATAAATCAGGACTCGGCGTTCCTATGTAAGGGGGTATTCATAAACATTGGTTCTCTTCTAGATTGTATTCTAAGACATCTGTATTGCTCAAGTATTCCCATTTCATGATGAAGAAGAAATCTCTACAGAATGAATCTAAATGATAGAAGCGATGTTTATTTATGACTTGACAAAACCAACTAAAACTTAGCATGACAAAGAAAAGTCAAGATGAAGCACAAGGCAAAGACTTATGGTCCTCTAAGCATTGGACCCATCCCAGAGAATGCTCCATTAGCTCCCCGGCCGTCAAGGTACTGACTTCATAGAAAATACGGTACATACCTTTCTCATTCAGGGTGTCTTGTTGTATCCTCGTCACTGCTTCATTGCCTTCAGCTTCATTGTTCCCCGCTGTAACGGATCATAGAATTGGTTATGGCTTGAATTACAATAGGAGGATAACAATTGTTGCATAATGCTGTTTATGTTTTAAATAATGTTCTTATGAATATAAAGCAGAATAGAACAGTGTGCGGAGAAGAAGAACTGGAATTACATCATCGCATGGAAGATATTTAAAGTATACCTATTTACATTTGTTTCCATAAGTCAATACTGTAAGCAATGATAATAACTTTAGAATCTATCTGGTTAGAGAAAAATGGTTAGTTCCCCATATGTCAAATTCCTCGTTCCCTCTATATCTGGCTATTGAACCTCTTGTAATTGCTCAGAATCTCTGCATTCACTGAAAAAAATTGAACCGTGAGGTCTGAAAGTGCAGGAGCATCTGATTGAGAGATGCAGAGAGACTGAGTAAGACAAAGTGAAGAGGGAAGTGCGTGATCCACTCATATATAGGCCACTTCAAGATGACAGCTATCATTTTCCAGCAAGTTCTGTATTTGTCTGTGGCACACCCGTGCTTGATTGAGAGCAGCCCTGATCAGTCTTTTTATGCATAATCTCCTAGACAGTCTGCTGCTGCGTGTGGACATGTCTCCTGACTCATAGAGAAGATTATCACAATACTTAGGCAAGGAGAACATGGATAGATCACCCAAAACACTAATTAGAGCCAGCTACTCCTTCTGTAGAAGCAGACACAGAATTGGGAGCCAGGGACATGGTGCAGTGTTCCTGAGAGAATATTATATCAGCTAATGCTGACTCATCGGGAACTGAGCGCATGAAAAACTCAATGTTTTATAAAGGCCTCATGCACACGACAGTTGTTTTTTGCATCCGCAAATTGTGCGTCCGCCCAAAAAAATGAATGCGGCATCCGTTTTTTCCCCCACAGATCCCTTGTAATAAATGCCTATCCTTGTCCGCAAATGTGAAAAAAGTAGGACATGCACAATTTTTTTTGCTGAAGGGAAACACGGACAACGGACGCGGAACACAAACGGATGAACTATCTGCATTTTTTTGCTGACCCATTGAAATGAATGGGTCCCCATACTATCCGCAAAAAAAACGGAACGGAGGCCGAGAAAAACAACTGTGGTGTGTAGGAGGCCTAAATGTACTGGTGTACTGTGCTGTTTTATCCCTTTTTTCCCCAATGTATACATTAAACGTACGGCAAATATGTGATGTGCACCCTACTCCAGTGATGTCACCTCCAGTTCTTTCTCATAGCTTAAATTCTTTATATGTTTGATGTTTAAAGTGGTTTCCGAGTGTTTTATAGTAATGACCTCCAAGACCCCCAGTCGATCAGCTATCTGAAGAGGCCACATCTGAAGCTTCCTAGCTGTCTGGCATTTAGATCGTTTTCTACCCCTTAAGGCCCCTTTCACACGAGCGAGTATTCCGCACAGGTGCAATGCGTGATGCGAACGCATTGCGCCAGCACGGAATCCGGACCCATTCGTGGGTCTGTGTACATGAGCATTGTTCTTCGCACACCACTTGTGCGTTGCGTGAAAATCGCAGCATGTTCTATATTCTGCGTTTTTTCACGCGACGCATAGAAGTGAATGGGGCTGCGTGAAAATCGCATCGCATCCGCAAGCAAGTGGGGATGCAATGTGTTTTGGACTGATGCTTGCTAAGAGATGTTGTTTGTAAACCTTCCGTTTTTTTATCACGCGCGTGAAAAACGCATCAATGCGTGTTTCACCTGCGCAATAAAAACCGAACACAATCGCAGGCAAAACTGAATTAACTTGCTTGCGAAATCGCACATTTTTAACTGAACGCATCCGGACCTAATCCGTATCGCTCGTCTGCAAGGGGCCTCAGGCCTCGTTCACACATACATGGGTTTTCACGGACCACGGTCCGTGAAAACCCGACCTGCCATCCTGCTGAGTGCACGGCGTCAGTGGTTGCTCTGATGCCGTGCTCTTTGTGCCGCCGCCGCTGCACAGTAATACACTCGTATAGATCTATAGACATCCACGTATGTGTGAATGAGGCCTAAACAGGCATAGAAAATGGTAAATGAGATGAGCCTGCCGACCCGCCCCCTTCCCCGCCTACACCAGAAGTCGCAGATTTTGGCGCAACTAACCAATTTAGGCGTATTTAAGCTTGATAAATGACCCCTTAAATGTTTTGAATATGAGTCTGACCAAACACTAAACATATTTTTTTTAATCTGTTTTCAGATTGTACAATTTTTAATTTTTTGGACATGATCACGGAGGGTGCCACCTGAGATGCTGAACACCAGTTAAAATAAAAAATAGTATAAAAACTTTATTACAAACACTGTACTAGGCAATTTGAGGTTGTCCCTCTTCCTCTGCTACACCAAGATGAGATGATAATGAAATGACTGCTACAGAAAAAGAATGGTCAGTGTATTAGGAAGCTCAATGTGAAAACTGAAATATTTCAGGATTATGGCATTTTTTATATAGACACAATCATGGAAAACCATCCTAATTATTAAGACACTGGCTGCAGGAAGACCCGTGCAGGCACATACGAATTTCAAGAAGGCGCACCTATTATCACACGCATCCCAAGTCTTGCTAAATGTTTTGCTGTGTGGTATCCTATGCCTTTTGCGCCTCCAGTGACGATGGCAACTTTTCCATCTTGTCGAGAGAGAACTGCAAGGAACAAAAAACATTGGGAAAATATTTTTAGAGCAATTCTATTATTACTTGAGAACAGATATTCTAAAATGCTGTCAAGTCCTGAAATCTGCTTTACAATTAATCCTTAAATTAGTGTTGTATTAAATTATATCGTAATTATGAAAGGTATCAGAATGTAAAATAATATCTCCATTCTAATGGCTGATTACGCTATAGCTCACGTATCAGATGCGGTGCATAGATTTAAAGTTATTGCTACTTCATACAGTATATCTAATGTATCCCTATGACACTGCTGTGCGGAATACTGTGACACATAGGTGCCCCTAAAACTTATTAGACATTGATGAATATAAATGATATGACTCATAACTGCTGCACAAGTCAATGGTATTTTATGTATTTTTGTTTAATTTTAGCCTCCAGGATAATGGATATACATAAAAAGTAGAAGCCATGAGGAGCCAGAAAGTTGAAAACTATCGCTAAAATGGATTAAAGGGAATGCCTACTGTTAGGGTACTTTCACAGTAGTTTTATTCCGGCCGCCTCTCGGCATGTTTACCGTGCTGCCGCCGGAACGTGGCAGTCCGGGGGCACGCGTGCAGTAGCGGCAGCACGGATCTGACAGGCTGTTCACCCTCCGTAACACCCTGCCGGAGTTCCTTGCCGCTAGTGTGAAACTAGCCTTGAAAGGGTTGTGTCACTTCAGCAAGTGGCATTTATCATGTAGAGAAAGTTGATACGAGACACTTACTAATATATTGTGTTTGTCTATATTACCTCCTTTGCGAAGTGGATTCATCTTCCCAAATTTTACACTGCTCATTTCCATGGTTACGACCACCCTGCAATCCATCAGTGGTGGTCGTGCTTGCACATTATAGGAAAAAGCGCCAACTTCTCTGGTGACCAGGACAGTGGGAGTACACATAGACTGGTGCTTTTTCCTATAGTGTCCAAGCACGGCCACCACTGATGGATTACAGGGTGGTGGTAACCATGGAGACGAGCAGTGTATAATGTGATGGAAAAATGAATCCAGCCAGGACAGGAGGCAATATGGACAATCACAATACAATAGTAAGTGGGTTGTCGTAGATTTATCTACTTGATAAATTCCATTTGCTGAAGTGACAAAACCCCTTTAACAACATTTAGCTTTTTTTTTTTTTACTTTAAGATTATTCTTCCAAATGTGCTGTAAACAGCATTATAAAGCATTTACTAATATACTGCTATTAAGAGAGCGATACAATTTCCTCCATTGCTTACTCACTTTTCTCCACTGTCTGCAAGGCAATCTGGCTGCTGACGGAGGGTCATATAACGTCCACCAGCAGCCTCCACTGAAAAACACCACGCACAGCTGCCGTATGCGGATGCCGTACATCAGTGGCCATGTGCAGAAGAGTGTACTCAACCAGGGGGAATATATTTACAAAGAAGGACATTGGGGCTAATCCTCTAATCGCAATAAGTGCCTTACAGTGACATACCGTCAATGGAGGCAGACTACACGACTGCTATATGGCCCGGGGGCAGGAGGGCTCTGGCGCTGACCTTCCTCTTTTCTCGACATGAAAGCACTGCATTAGGGGGAGCTTGGTGCAAAGCTGTATAAATCCCTATGCACTGAGCTCCCCCTACTGGTGGCTGCAGGTAGCCAGTTTTGTAATAAAAACTTCTCAACATTGAAATTGCAACACCAAACAGAACAAGCCGTAAGGCTATACAAGTCAAAGAAGTAGCAGGAGTTCACGGTGCACCAGTTTGTATTGCTGCACTGGGAGGGTTGCTATGTCTACCATACAAGCCCCGGCTGCTGGTCTTATTGACAGCATGACGAGGCATGGAAGGTGCGTGTATTTCAGGGCATGGTGCTCATACACGTGACTGAATAAATCGATTTGGTTTCCATTTTTTTATCATTGACATGCCTATAGAGCATGTGATTTCCATAATTCCATGACTTTCCTTGCTTGGTGTTACAATTTCAATGCTGAGAAAAGTGTTATATGAAGGGAAGCAGTGATTTAGAGCTATATGGGGGATATTGAGCAATATGCTGTTCAGAATGAATGTCATATTCATGGCATGTTCCCCTTTTTCGATATAGAAGTCGGATAAAGTGAACCAGGCCAAAGGCAACTTGTTTTAATTACCATTTCTTTTTTTTTTCCCGCTCAATAAATTTTTTTCATTTAAATTCATTGTCTGGGAATGTTTGATGCATGTGTACTGGCAAACTGGTGAGGCAGGGGGGCCCATACAATAGTTTGCTATAAGGCCCCATGAGATTGTTCCCAGTTATCAGCTCTTTACGGTGGACTCTAGATGGTTTAGAGGGTCCTTCCAGACCACAAGGGATATGGTCCCACTGATTATCCTCTCAAACCTTGTCCTGATGGCCCAGTGGCTCCTTATCAGGAGGGGAGTAGTAGAACATTCTCTGCTCCAGAAACTCGGCAAAAAGGTAGTAAAGAGCACAGCCTCAAAGTTGTCCTAAACTCATCTGTTCTTACTCCTGACATGGCGTAGAGAGGCAGAAAGAGGCTTGGCTACAGTTCCAGTGAGATCTATGCTCTCCTTAAAGGGGTTGTCTGCTTTTTATTTATTTATTTTTTTATATTGATGACCTATCCTCAGGAGAGGATATCAGCTCAGTGGGGGCAGACTCCCAGCACCTCAGATGTTTAGCTGTTTGAAGAGACCGCAGCGCTCGTACAAGCGTTGCCTACTCTTCATTGTTTACCTGTTCACCACTGCAGCAGCGATTAGGTGTAAATACAACTCCGCCGTCCCATTGTAATTACAACTGCTCACCACTACAGTTGTGACAGCGAGCAGGTAAACAGTGAAGAGCGCTGCTTTCTCTTCAAACAGCTGATCGGCAAGTGTAAGTGTGCAGGGAGTCGGCCCCCCACCGATCTGATATTGATGACCTATCTTCAGGATAGGTTATCAATATAAAAAAAGCGGACAAACCCTTTAAATCTTGCTGTGAGACTGCGTAATGCCAGGTATTGCATTTTCAATCTGGTTCCTGCGTGCTAATACTCATTTAGTGACTATTCTCGTTTTTGATTTGGCTTCTTTACGCCATTACTCTGTGCCTTCTCTTTGCTTGCTACTGTGTTTGACCCAGAACTGTTTAGTGACCATTCTTCTGCCCTTGCATCTCTGTACCTTTGCTTCTCTTGGTTCTGGTTGGGCAGGTTTCACTTATTAGATATGGTTTTGGTTTTGACTGCTCTGTTTTGGACCCCAGTTACGGTAGTATGACTACTAGACCTGTTGGCGCCACCTGCTAGCAGAACACCATACCACTCCCAGGGCCCACTCAGGGTTAATTAGTTAGGTCCCTGAATAGGATAGCCCCATATTCTGCTGTAGGCAGGGCCCTGTACTTCTAGGGTTGTTGCAGGGCAAGTTCACCAGCTCTTATTGAACCAGGTAGCTAACGCCAAGTCTGGAAGTGAGTAGTTTCCTGGATAAGACGACCAAGAAGGCCTGCCAGCTCATTGCAGGATCAGATTACAAGCTATGGAAAAGGGACAGGATGGAGGAGTGAGAGAGACAGACAGGCTGCGGCAGCTAATGGTAAGGGTACTTTTATTATCGCGGATGAAGCAGTCAGTCCTGATATCTGTCAGATCTTCAGCGGAGATGAGGGCTGCATTTACATGCAGCAATCACCTCCACTGTATGGGGACAAGCGATCACTTGACTCCATAGAGAATCATTATTTCTGCGCAGCAGATTGTTGTTTTGAGTCACCTGCCGTCAGCATACACAAAGCAAAGCAACACGTGAAGAATGGTGTGCATACCCACATAGCTAAAAGGAATCAGTCACCTCTGGCTAGCCCTGATTTGTACAGTAATACATGTATAGAACACCTGCCGCTGACTCCAGGTCAGTCATTTGTATTTCAATATGCATCCCCATTACTCCTCTGTGCACCACAAACCAGCCATGGCATGCCTTGAGAGGACACACATAAGGGTCCAATCACACATCCGCAAAATTGGTCTGCATCCGTTCCACAATTTTGCGGAACGGGTGCGGACCCGTTCATTCTCTATGGGGACTACGTGCTCTCCGCATCCGCATTTCCGGAGCGTGCCCCCGATATTCCGGTCCGCAGCTCCGGACAAAATAGAACATGCCTTATCCTTGTCCGCAATGCACTACGGACGTGTGAATGGACCCTAATAGAGAGGACTCCTGGAGAAGTCTGTGCTCTCTATGACTTCCACGGCCGGTTTGTGAGTGTATAATGGGGATGCATAGATCTGGGTCAGCGGCAGGTGTTCTGTACATTATTATTATTTATCATTATAGCGCCATTCATTCCATAGTGCTGTACATATGATAAGGGGTATGTATACATAATACAGACAATTGCACTAAGCATGAACAAGAAAAGTTACAGACTGGTACAGAAGGAGGGAGGGCCCTGCCAGTGAGGGCTTACAATCTACATGGTATGTGAGAAGGACACAGTAGGTGCAGGTGAAGTTGGTCATGGTGGTATAGAGGCAGCAGGGTCACTGTACTATACATGTATTATTCTACTTAACAGAGCTTGTAAAAAGTGACAGATGCCCTTTAGGAAAAATACGCTAAATATCTGCAGTCATCATGACTATGAGAAGGGGGAGGGGCGGGGGGGGGGGGGGTCTTGTCAAACTAATTTGCTTGCTTTCTATGCAGTAGTGAGCGTGAGCCGGAACTGGACATGGGCTGACAGAAGATGTAATATATTAATCTACTGAAAGCATTGCTATTCATATATTAAGCCCATGCTGGTCTTAAGCTGGCCATACAAAATAGATTAATGTCAGACAAACCTGACGATTAAGGCTCCATTCACACGTCCGCAAATGGGTCCGCATTCGTTCCGCAAAGCGGACCCATTCATTTTCTATGGGGACGCAATGGATGCGGACAGCACACCCGATCTTCAGCTCCGCAAAAGATAGAACATGTCCTATTCTTGTGCGCAGCTTGCGGACAAGAATAGGCATTTCTATAGAGGTGCCGGGCGGGTGTGTTGCGGATCCGCAACACACCACGGACGTGTGAATGGAGCCTTAGACAGGACCACGGGGGTTGTCCCGATTGCCAAAGCAGGACAAGTTGAGGGAAAGAAGTATTGGGCTGTTGGGTTTCAGCATGTGTAATCCATTTGTTCTTAGGGGAAATAAGCAGTCACCAAAGACTGTATTACACTAATCGCTAATGAGCGTTCGCATGATCATCGTGCAGTTAGGGTTGGGCAATATCAAAAATATTCCCACGCTAACGATATTAAGAAATTTATCACAAAAACAATATATATCGCGATATATACCCATTTAGAAGAAAAAACACTTGGGGCCACAAGGAGACATTATACTCCATGAGGCCACTAGGAGACAATATACTGTATGGGGGTAATAACAAGACATTATACTGTAAGGGGCCACAAGGAGACATTATACTGTATGGGGGCAACAACGAGACATTATACTGTATGGGGGCCACAAGAAGACATACTATATACTGTATATATTAATGTTACATGCTACCTGGCCTGATATAATCCCAGTAACGGACCTGGCTTATATCTAATGAGGAGCTGGTGGCAGTCTACCGGGCTGGCAGGGCTCTTTCGCTGGGGCAGTGAAAGGGCTCTCTCTGTCTGTGATGGTTGTGAGCGAGTGTTGTGCCATGCTGGAGGTCGTGTGGGCTATCCTCTCTCACTCCCCGTGCCTGTGTGAACAGGGTGTGTCTGTGTAAAGTTGTGCCATGCTGACCTTACGTACCCCCAGGGGGCGCGGAAGTTAACATCTTGGTAAAAGTGAAAAGACCGTACCGCGTGATCCTGATGTAGTAGTGACATCAGACGGGGCTGCGAGGTTGCCAGGACAAAAAAAAACAGGTGATGTCCTTCCTGGGCACCGCCGGGTACTAGGAGGAGGTTCATTCCCCACTATAGTAGCCTGGCAAAGCCCCTGACAGACCTCAGCAAGAAGAAGCTGTCCTCTGCATTCAATTGGACAAACGACTGTGAGAGGACCTTTCGGGTGCTGAAGACCGCCCTTTCCAGCTTCCAGCTGTTTATAGTACAGACAGACGCCAGTGATTTTTAATTCGGTTCCATGCTCAGCCCGGTTGACTCTACGAGCCAGGGACATCCCATTTTGTACCTGAGCCAGAAGCTCCTACCAAGGTGGGTGGCCTACTCCACTATGGAGAAAAAGTGCCTGGCAATTGTATGAACCCTGCGGCATCTGCAGTCTTATCTGTACGGGCGCCACTTCACTGTGGAGAAGGACCACAACCCCCTCAGCTGGTTACACACCGTATCCAGAACGAATGGGAGGTTGCTACGCTGGAGCCTTGCTCTCCAGTAGTACCTATTCTCTATTTGCCACAAGAAGTGCCATGACGGGGACTCTAACGGGTTATCCCAGCAAGGACAGGTTGCGGACGGGCGTGCAGGGGAACACAGGAAAGTGTTGCCCCCTAGCGCCCTCTAAAGGCGTGAGGAATATATGGGAATATAATTGAATGCCTGCCAATTTTCTGTCAGGGGTGATTGGCATCTTGTATAGGAATTAGGCTCCACAGGCGGCCCAGCCTCAAAGTCATAACATTTCACACCTCCAGCAGCTAGATTGGAAGCAAGCTTCTTTGACAGGACACAGTGGCGTGCCCAGGGTGTTTGTCAACCGGAGCGGGTCATTTCTCTGGCACCCCCTTCCCCAAAACTTGACCACATACCTCTTACATCCAGGGACATCTCCTGTCATGTAGACCTTCTCTTTCCTCTTCTCCTCCGTTAGACCGCCATGAGAAATTCTTTCAGCCGCATCTCGTCTCTACAGAGTTTGTAACACAGACACGTTAGATTTCTCAGTTTTTCCATCAACCTCCCCATCCTGGTGTCCCCACAGTGTGATCCTGGTGCCACCCCCAATACCTGTGCCCCCAATGCCCCAGGTACTATACTGCTGAAAAAATAGTGACCCCAGGAGACATAATTGGGGTTCTTTATCAAACTGGTGTAAAGTAGAACTGGATTTCCAAAAGAGCGGTCAAATATGAAAGGTGGAATCTGATTGGTTGCTATGGGCAACTAAGCCAGTTCTACTTTACATCAGTTTGATAAATGGCCCCAAATGTTCCTATAGTGTCCACAGCAGCTATAATGTCCCCTAGAGTGCCCCCAGTAATAATAACACCCAATACTGTGCTCCAGGAAATAATCCCTGTATAGTGTCCCCAGAAATAATAGACTGGCCCCTACAGTGCCTCCCCAATGCTGCCCTCCCACATAGTAATTTCCCCCACACTGCCCCCCACACAGTAATGTCCCCCACGCTGCTCCCCACACAGTAGTGTCCACCACACAGTAGTGTCCCCCACACAGTAGTGTGAAAAACCAAAGACAATCCATGTCTACGCGTTTCAGATCCTATAATATTGATCCTTAATCATGACAGGATTATTGATTAAGGATCAATATTATTAGTATCCGAAATACGTAGACATGGATTGTCTTTGGTTTTTACTGCACTGAATTATTAAAGATACCACGTTATTTGGAAGCTGGACTCTCTTTTTCAATTTGGATACGTACCTTCACGCCTAGGTTCCCGGCGTTGTCCGTGCCTCCTTCTATTGGCTTCAGGTGAGCGCACCACCCTCGCTTTCTATCCAGAGGATAGTTCCGCTCTGCTAAAGCTTGACATAGCCTATATTGCCAGTCTTTAGCGGAGTAGCACTGGTACAGGCAGGAGCAGCGATACTCCAGCCTGTACAGTCCTCAGTGCTCCAGTACACAGTGGTGTACGAGAGTATGGTTTCTAAAGTGCAATAAGCACTTCAGGAGCTCATTTCGCTAGGAAAGCTGAAAAAGAATAAAGTACTTTAAAAAAAATACTATTAAAGATAACACGTTATTTGGAAGCTGGACTCGCTCTCTTTTTCTATTTGGATACGTATCCTCTGGATAGGACATCAGTATCTGATCAGTGGGGGTCCGACACCCGGAAATCCCCACCAGTTGTTTGAGAAGGCACCGCTTCTCCTGTGAGCACATCAGCCTTCTCTCATCTAACCATGTAAAGCACTGTAGATTGGATAGAGGCTGTGCTTGGTATCGCGCTCATTCCCTTCTATGGCGCTGAGCTGCTCCTAGGTCATGTGACCGATGAACATGTCATCAGTGGCCTAGGAAAAATTGTGAAAAGGCAAAGGAGTGCCGGTGCCTTCTCAAACAGCTGATCGGTGGGGGCCTCGGACCCCCCACCGATCATCAGATACTATCCAGAGGACAGGTTATCAGTAATAAAATTTTGGAAAAATACCTTTAACTGCTTGAACATATAGCCCCTTCCCTCTCTATTATATGGTGGGAACGGGAGATTGCAATAACACCTGCACAAGCGTCTTAGACATCTGTTCAGGTCATTTTACTCCTTAAAAAAAAAAAAAAATTAAAATTTTTTTTACCAATATGCGTTAGACATTTCCCTGCCACTCATCAGCATAGGGCACACTGTGAACGGCACCGGCAGCGCCTGAAATAACCAATAACAAAGCTTTGGTCGTTTTGGGCAGGCTGCTGGAGCGATCTCGTGACCTGTAGCACCGGCAGGAGTAATAGCTATAATTGACAGGGAAGGAGGGGCTAGGCTCCCAGGCAGTTACTGTAACAGGAGAGTAGAGCGGTGCGGACACCTGCGAACATGGCGGCAGTAGAGCTGAAGAGGATTCCAGTGTGGTGGATAACTACAGCCCAGACCGGACATCCAGTGCAGTGTGTGATGTATGGATGTGTACAATGTATGTAGTGCAGTATGTAGTAAATGCACAGCAGAATATTATAGCCAAGTGATAAAGTACAGGGAAGATCCACTATATTGGCCTGTTCATCATTTGACTATAAAATCCTGCTGTACATTCAATCCAGACCCCTCCCAGGGGCTTATTAACCCTATGCTGGAGAACGGGAAGCGTTGCTATTGGCATTGGACTGTATGTTGGAGGGGCTGGAGAGAGGGTGGGATGTTATCTACAGATGCGTCCTCTCTTACCTGATCTCCAAACTAGAAGTGGTGTCAATTTTATCCTGACAGCAAAACATCATCATATGGCGAGACTAACTAAACTCTAAAAAGCTGCAATACACATCACAACCACTGGGCGGTGAGTGCTCCACATTTAGCTTATTAGAGAAGCTAGCCTCAAATATGAGATTTTTAGCGGCAAACCTAGCCAGATTTGGTGAGCTCTATGGAGATTAAATGTGCAAAAGTCAAACACATGAGAATAAAGGAACACTAAATCCAGAATCTACATATCATGTGTGATACTGCCTGCTAAGATGTGTATCTAATCCTATCAGGTGTGATACCTTTTGCTAAAATGTGTATTTAATCCGGCCGTGTGTGATAATTTCTGCTGAGCTGTGTATCTAATCCTATCAGGTGTGATACTGTCTGCTAACATGCGTATCTAATCCCATTATGTGTGATACTGTCTGCTGAGCTGTGTATCTAATCCTGTAGTGTGTGATACTTTCTGCTGAGCTTTGTATCTAATCCTATCGTATGTAATATTCCCTGCTGAGCTGCGTATCTAATCCTATTATGTGTGGTACAGTGGCTCATTTTACATTCCCAGGTTTTTTTGTCTCTATCTTTCTTACAATTCCCTCTAGAGAGGAAGGTTTTATGTTAAGGAACAGATATGAGCAGGAGGTCAGATGGAGGGAGGGATAAGAAGGTCCTTACTGGGTGCAGGGGTTTTCGGCAGTGCAGGAAAATAGGGGTAATAGTTGTGAAAAGCAGAAACATTGTTTGCAGTGTATATTTCATTAGTTACAATTCTGGTATAATTTGATTTTGTGCACTTAGGAAGTTTGCTTTTTGGATGAAGACCAATGTCTCGGAAGAACTAAAGCCTCACATTTACACTTCTAGGTGTGAACAATAGAGGAGGGGCTGGATTTACCTTAACACTGGGTTCAGACCTGAGCGTATTTGATATGCGCGTTTAACGCGCGTTTTTGTCCATAGTCAACGCGCGCATTACGCACGTTTGTGTGATTGACAGCAGTGTCCTATGGCCGCAAACGCGTGACAAAACGCCCCAAAGAAGCTCAAGAACATGTTTATGTGTCGGGCGTTTTTCAACTTAGGGTGATCAGGGACTAATCACAGAACAGCTGGATACAAGGGTGAATAGTCAGAGCAAACAAACAGCTAAGGGTACTTTCACACTAGCGTTTTTCTGGCGCTGAGCTCCGTCTTAGGGGCTCAAATCCGGGAAAGAACTGATCAGTTTTATCCTAATGCATTCTGAATGGAGAGTAATCCGTTCAGGATGCATCAGGATGTCTTCACTTCAGTCTTTTTGACTGATCAGGCTTTTCAGAAAACCGTAGCAGGTTGTATTTTTACCTCCGGGCAAAAATCCTGAACACTTTGACTGAACGCCGGATCCGGTCTTTTTCCCATTGACTTGCATTAACGCCGGATCCAGCGCTGTGTGTTCAGTCAAACCGGATCCGGCTTTTGCATCTTAAACCCGAAAAATGTGGAAAAAAAGTTAAAGTCCATAAATGGCGGATCCGTTTTTTCCAATGCATTTTTGCATTGTGATCAAAATCCTGATCAGGATTCAAATGTAATCCGTTTTCACACGTTTTTCCGGACCCGGCGGGCAGTTCCGGTGTCTGAATTGAACGCCGGATTTAAACAACGCTAGTGTGAAAGGAAAGAGACTGGGCCTGGAGCCTGGACATAAGCAGTAAATATGAGGCCTGGACACTTAGCATTATAGCTTCTCACAAATGTCCCATCATCTAACATACCAGGGCTAAACACAGCCGATTCTCAGCCAAAGCCAGAAGTAGAAATCCTTCCTTTACTGTATATTATTTCTAATTCCTTTCCAATCCATTTCTGTAGACAGGTCTGCTTCAAATCCT